>NC_058414.1:78302417-78458797 GCF_002201575.2 Neomonachus schauinslandi | reverse complement strand
TCTATCTATCTATCTATCTATCTATCTATCTATCTATCTATCTATCTATCTATCTAATCTATCTAAAATAGTGTAAGCACCCTAGCAAGGCTGGAGAGCTCTCTCTTTCTGCCTCTTCCGCTGTGTACGTATCTCTCTATATCTCTATCTATCTATCTATCTGGTAAATCTCACCAAGGCTGGAGAAAAATAGAGAGAGGGAGGGAGGGAGGGAGGCAGAGAGAGAGAGGGTGGAGGGAAAGAGAAGGGTGGGGGGAAGAGAGAGAGAGAAATATGCAAATTTCCCATTTTTTCCTTCCTTTAGTGATGGAGTGAGAAAAAGAGTTGCCAAAGACAGCTGTGTTCTTGGTTGCATTGAGAAGTCATTTCTCATTCTTTGGTTGGCTGTAACTGCTGCTCCTTGTGGACATGTAGTAAATCTAACATTACCTCCATCCCACTATAGAATGCTTAAGTTCAATCAGCTCTCCTAGACACCAAGATTCTCAGAAGACTTACCACATCTTTTTGAGGTATCTACCTCTTTACCTCAGGTTGTGGTAGTGAACCTCAATATTTGGGGTTCTGTACCTGGTTTTAATGTTGTGGGGGAGGGTGGTTTACCTCCACACCACCAGGCAATGCTTTGGACACCAGCTGGGTGTCCTACAGTTCAAGTCAGTTCTGATGATCCTCACTCAGAGATAGCATCAGATCCCTCAGGTTCAGTCCCGGAAGACTACTCTCTACTTCAGGTGCCGGTTGCAAGTCCAGGTTGTTGGCTATACTTCTGACTTACTGGTAAATTAGAAGTTCCCATGACCCCCTCCTTGGTATTGATTAATTTGCTAGAGCAGCTTTAAGAACTCAGGGAACCTGTTAACTCATTAGATTACTAGTTTATTACATAGGATATTAAAGGATACGAATCAACAGCCAGATGGAAAGGTACATAGGGCAAGGTATGGGAAAGGGGCACAGAGCGTCCATACCCTTACCAGGCACACCACTCTCCCTGAATCTCCTCATGTTCACCAAGCCATAAGTTCGCTGAATCCTCTCCTTTTGGCTTTTATATAGGCTTCATTACATAGGCATTATTGATTAAATCATTGGCAATTGCTGATTGATTCAACCTCTAGTTCCCTCCCTACTCCCTGGAAATCATGGGGTAAGACTGGAAGTCCCAAACCTTAATCACGTGGTTGGGTTCCCTGGTAACCAACCCCCATCTCTAGGTGCTTTCCAAAAGTTACCTCATAAACATAAACCCAGTTGTGGTGGAAAGAGGCTTATTATGAATAATAAAATGCCCATTTCACCTTTATGGCTCTGAATCAATTTCAGGAACTGGTAACAGGAGACCAAATATTATAACAAAAGGTGCTTTCATTGCTCTTATCCCTCAGGAAATTCTAGAGGTTTTGGGAGCAATGAGCCAGGAACCATAGATGAAGACCAAATATACATGAGAAATATATATTAGTCATCTGAATGAACAAAATATATGTCAAAAAGCGAGCTGCACACAGAGTAAAACAAAGCAGAAAGATAAGTTTATTGCAAGGGTTTTGACCTGCAAGTTGGGAAACTACAGGCTATGGGAGCTGTGAGTTCTGAGTTGCTCACAGACTAAAGGGTTTTTATGGGGTAAATGTGGAAGTTATTTGGCTTTTTCAGCTGATTGGTTGCCTAGTGGTCTTCTTCTTTATTTGCATTAGGGTAACTGAGGGGAACAAGGAAGTCGAAAGATGACGCGAGCAGACTTGGTGTTTGGGGAGTGGCTGGCATCTGGGGATTGACTGGTGTCCTCTGTTGATTTCTGAGAAAAGCTGTAAATTCCTGCAATTTATGTTAGGTAAGGTTAAGTTTTATTTTTCTTTAATGGACCTGTGTTGGTCAACTCCATTTTGTCACCAACATAAATGACTGTTTTTGTTTTGGTTCTACATATATTTCTTATAAATATCACACTCTGCAAGGCGGTAGATTCTAATAACACCACCTTCTGCAGCCCTCAAATCTGATCACTTATGGGACTCATATTCTATGTATCTTGGGAATGGGTGGGTAGTGATAGAGATATGGTGGTAGTTATGTGGAGTTTTGTCATAATGTTGCTTCTGAACAACCTTTCAGAAAAGTGTTGGTCCTGATATTTCTAAGTTTTCTATTCTTAAAATACAGGCCATATGTGCCCAGGATAAGCTTTAGTTGTCAATTCCTGGAAAATAAGATCCTATGTGGCATCTGACACTTTCCTGTTCATATTATATGTCAGAGTAACACTTTAACATTTCTTCATGTCATTTAATTCTTATTAGTAACTTGTTTGTTTGTTAAAATAGCATTAGGAGCTAATTCATTTAATAAACTGTACTTTTCCAGGATGGTCTTTTGGTAGCTTATGGGTATAGAAATATGAAATTTCCCTAAAGTATGATAAATAAATTCATCTCTTTCATCATTGACACGTGATCTTTAATGCCAATAATCTAATAAATGTCTTAGAGTAGACTCATAAAAATAAGTAAAGATTAGAAAATGAGACCTGTGGGAAAAGATTAAAAGTTCATTCAGGAAAACTGAGAACGCTTTTTACTGATAATCTTAATTTTGCTGGTAATAAAATAAGGAGAATGTTGGTCATTCTTCATAAAGGAGAATTATTGTTCTTCATAAATAATAGAAGGAAGAGTGAATAAAGTGTTGATTGCAGTACTTGAATGGGTCAGAAATTTCAGCCAGTTTGAAAATATTGAGGATTACTTTGGAAATGAAAGAAATTTAGAATTGTTCTTTCTGGATTAAGATGGGGCAGCTTTCTGATTTGTTTGTTGTGATCTGGGACAGGTTAACCAAAGCACATGGACAAATTAGATAGCTTTAATAAAGTTCACTCAACGGTTAAATCTTACAAACCCTCTGTCATTCTTAGAATGGCCTCTGGAGGTCAGGGTTGAGGCATGGTGCGTCGTTAAGCTCCTTGGTTCACTGTCTTTGCAGTCAAAATACAGCAAACACTGATACTTTTGGTTCTCCATCTGGTATCATTCATAAGCTCTAAGTTTGTTTACTCATAGAAGATAATTCAACCAACAAGCTAATATGCAATATTCTCTGTTACTGGATATTTGCATATATTTTAATTTATACATTTAAATAAGAGTCTATATTAAGTAAGCATCTATATTAATTTCTATTAAAATAAAGAAGTTAAGTCTCAAAGAATATTTAAAAAATCTATTTAGGTCTCGAAATATGGAAGGATTTGTAAAATAATATGTATTAAGAATGAAGGTACCTCAAGTTTAAAATAATAGGATCATTTTAAGTTTTCTCACGTTCCTAAAATTTAGGATTGCAATCATTCTTTTAATTCAAAAGCATTTGAAAGCTCTCCAAAAATTTAAAAAATCATTTGGAACAAGGCAGAATAATTTACCATTATTATTGTATTTAGTGTTTTATCAGCCCCAATTCAGAGAATGGCAGGCAGCCAAAAGACATCCATCCTCCCCATAGTCCCTCCTGTGCATCCTCACTCCACAATTTAATGACTAGTGAAGGCTGGCATCCAGAAAGAGGGAATTAGAGGAAGACTCTATATCTAAGAAGCTCTTTACCAATTTTTGGAGCTACATGCTTTCCTATTATTTAGCTATTTTCTGCTTTCTTCCCATTTTTATTTATTTATGTTTAAACAATGCACCCAGATATCTTTAAATATTTTGGAAAAATATGAATAGTAGTCTTATCTTTTAAACATCTAAATGCTTAAAACATTTTAACATCTAAACATCCAAATGAGTTGCTATATTTAATTATATATTGTGTGGTAGTATGACTTGAGCTGCATCCAAATATTACTCGGTTAGAAAGAGTATGCCCTGGTAATTCCAGTAGTACCCAGACTTACCCTAGTCCTTTGAGTCCCTTTCCCCATTCCTTCCCCCACTCCCAAACCTTATTCTTTAAGGCTCCAATGTCTTCACTATGAAGGTTTCTCAAATGCCATCATGTGAATTTCATACTCCTTGCTGGGTTTTCTCACTGGCCCTTGTATATACCTCTATTAAAACTCATGCAGTGGCATAGTTTTAAGTTCTTCCATGTTCCTTAGATTTATAATTACAAACAGCAAGGTGATAGAGGATATTCAAAACATTTAAAAACCAGCAGAGTACAGGTGTTGACCAATCAGAATGGAAACTAGCTTGAAATAACACTGGTATATTGGTGCTAAATAAGAACTCTTCAAACTAGCCTCTGAGCTCATTAAGTACAGGACTTCTGAATAACTTGGTATTCTTAGGACCAAGCACAGTACTTGGCATTTGGTTGATTGACAAATGTTTTACAAATGAATGAATGAGATATCAAGAAAAGTTATGCGTTAATTCCAGAACAACTCCTGAAATCTCAGTAGTGACTTTGGGATTGCCTGGCACCATTTAACCTTAGACATTCATTTAGCTTGAGGCAAGTGTGTTGTTCCGCATATGAGTGATCCTAATGGCAAGGTCCACAGGATCTATGCATTGAATTGTCCCCACAGGCAAATTGCCCTGGGCTATCTGGTCTCACACTTTCCTGATGTATTTTCAAATGACAGAATGGGTTAATTACATTGGATCTGTGGAAGAACACATAGTAGAAAAACCTTTCTTTCTTTCTTTCTTTCTTTTTTTTTTTTAGAATTTTTAATTTATTTGTTAGAGAGAGAGAGCACAAGCAGGGGGAGCGGCAGGCAGGGGCAGAGGGAGAAGCAGGCTCCCTGCTGAGCAGGGAGCCCAATGCGGGACTCAAACCCAGGACCCCGGGATCATGACCTGAGCCGAAGGCAGACGCTTAACCAACTGAGCCATCCAGACATCCCATGAAAAACTTATTTCTCAAAGAAAACAGTCTATGATGCCATTAAAAAAAAAAATAACCTGTAGTTAATTAATTAAAAGATCTCAAACATTTTGAAAGCTGTTATTCCTTGTAAGTTGTTTTTACATATGGTAGGATACATACCAGATGAGAGTCATTCTTCATTTAATGTTTATCTATTGTGGAAAAAGATTCTTCAGATACAACTTGCAACTATTTAAAATGAAGAAGCACATGTTCAGCTCCCCCCAGGATAGTAATTCTTCAGAGACTTTTTTTTTTAACCTAAAAGTAAAGACGGTACATGTCAACCTGGTTTCCAACTATCTTTCCTGTGAGCAATTCCTTTATCCTATTCATAGGGATAGCTCTGGTTTCTTTCTGCTTCTTTCTAGCAGTTGAAACTTTCTGCTCAGCAGAGTAGTGGTTCCTTCTCTCCTACCCTAAGAAGATGTATATACCCCCCAAAACACATGTTGAACTGAAAAGTCAATTGCTCATATTAGACTGACTCAGGGGAATAAAGTTTGGGGCCTGTGCCGGTCAATTTGAGGTTAATTAAATCTACATGAAATAATTATTTACCTTTGCTTAATACAGTGCTTCTAAGTGATGAAACCGCAGCAAGGATTAAAGGGCATGAGTTCTGTCCCTCAGTGCAAGTTAAAATGGAAATGAGGGTGGAGCTATAGGGAGCTTTAAACCAATAGTCCAAAGGTCCCAGCTTTCTCCTATGAAACTGTGTGATGGCAGGCAAATCCTGGAACTTCTGGCAAAACTTTTTCTCATCAGAAGTATTAAGCATTTGACTTAGCTCACCACTAAAGTTTTACCTGGCTCCAAAATTCTACGATTTCTTTAAAAGGCCTTCCGTAGGTTTTGGTAGTTGTGATTAAGCAGGTGTTGAAGAGGAAGAATTTTCTTCTGCCCTTTAAGATCCGTCTAGCTGGACTAAGAATCAAATTGACATGAGACAGATTAACAAGAGAAAGTCAAATTTAGAATACACACAAACATGAAATTCCAAAGACAGTGAGGCAACATGACACTTATATGAGGTAAGGAAAGAGGTAGGAGTCTGAGGATCCAAAGGGAAGAGAGTCGATTAGCAGGAAGGTGAGAGGAGATGTTTAGATAACAAGGGCTGCCTAATTATGCAGATAAATTTCTTAGGTAAAGAGGAATCTCTGTGAATAGCTCTCTTCCTGGTATAAGCTGACAGTTGAAGGGGAGGTTAAAAGCTTTCCTGAATCTGCTGAGTTTTGGTTGCTATTCATGCAAAATAATGTTCATGCGAAATGAACTGTCTTGGGGTGGCCTGCCCTTGGCCCCTACACAGGTTATGAATTGAACATGTTCTGCCTGACCAAAAGTCCCAGTCTGGGCTCTGTCACCCTCAATGCCCTAAATGTTTGCATTATGAGAGACACCAGCTGTCATCGCACAAACAGTCCTTATCATTTCAGAAATGGGAGCTCCATAATGTTTTTGGGCTTATTCCCTTTCATTTACTGATTGATTTCAGGGCGTTACTTCTAAAATTGTGCCTGGCACGTATTATTCAAAGTAAGAGAATTTCGAATTTGCTTTCTTAAGACATCAGTGTAAATAAGTGTGCAATTTATTCTTCCAAAAGTGAGACCAAGACAATAGAAATTAGTCCAGAACATGAATGCAAAAGAGATGAAAATAATGACGCTTAATCTTAAAACTTAACATTTGCTGTGGTAATGAGGAAAGTGCAAGCAAAAGACTGAGCTGCTTTTCAGAGCCTGAGTCTCAGTGCTTCTGAGAGTGCTCCTGGATGGGGTTATCACATGTCCTCCAATTTGCAGTACTAAAACCCAATTTTCTCACTCTAGTTAGGGGTAAGTAAGTTCTAGAAGATTGAGTCATCTGGAAGGAATTGGTTTGTATACAATAATGCCAACTTGTTAATTTATGACAAAACACAACTGAGAAGTAGACTAAAATCCCATGGAGCTGGTCAGCCAATTTTGTTTCTTATAGGAAAGTTTATTTACAAAATTAAATCAATATTAGAAGGTTCCTCAGTAACTATGATGTCACAGAGTACGGTGTCACACCATCTCCTGGGACAATTATAATAATAGTTAACATTGAGGAATATTATCACCAATCTCTATTATTAGCCTTTATTTCTAAATGAGAATTAACCAGACCTTAGACAGTGATGGAAACACACTGGTGAATTTTTACTATTGAATATATTTGGAATGCTGTAGTCACCAAAACTTTAGTCCTTATGATACTGTACTTTCTCATTAAAGAATTTCCAAGATTATGGTTCTCCCAACTTAATTATATTTCAAAATGCTTTGTTTTATAAGGCATAGGGAGTTGCTTATTGAGATTTAGGGAATATAGTTGTCTGAGCAAACTATTTAGAAATCTTTTCCTTGGAGGGGTATTTCTTAAGAAAATGCCAAAGCCAATCATGTTTATGCAGGTTATAGTTAGCACTTGTTTCTTACCAATGTTCGTAAATGTACCTTGTTTTGGATCTGAAAAACCCTTTTGCAAATCTATTGAGTGGCTGAGATTGGTTCTATCAGGTTAAATAACTTACCTACATGCTGTGTTATCGAGGATTTGCTGCAATTTTGCTAGATGGCAACCATAGTTTAGACTTCTATTTTTTCAGTTTTCTATAAGGCAGGATTCACTGACAAGGCTCTATTTGTTTCATATGTGTGCAGGTATAGTAGGACCTCAAATCCATGTAACTCCCAGTTTTCAATATGTATTAAAGGTCAGTAATTGTAAAATACAGTAAAAATTTGAACATAAAGCCAACATAAATTTCTTTTTAACTAGGCAGATTGAATCATGGGCAAAACATTGAAACATTTATAGTGTCTAAAATGATTTTTTTCGACCAATTTAAGCAAGGCTGTTTAGGTCTCTACAAGTTAGTTATTTGGCTAAAAATATTGATTGTATTCACTGTTTTTGAAGTTAAAATTAATTTAAAAAATCCTAAGATAGTTTGGTTTAGGAACCATTGTCTTAGGATATGGTCCGAGCAAGAATACATAATAAGCACTCCTTTGAAAGTGATTTCTGTCATCTTTTAAAAATATCCACATAGCTTAACGTGATGGCTAATATTGCCGGCAACATTGATCCTGTTAAAGCATAATTTTTATCTGGGAGAGTCGACACTTAAGTTTGAATTTTCAAGAGAGAGTAGAGTACTGAGAATGAGGAATAAGACAAAAGATGTTGAGGATCAATTGCCCTGCATGGTCAAGGTAAGGCATAGGCAGCTGGAGACCCTAGATGGGCAATAGGACAGGAGGTGTGAAAGTACTAAAAACAAGAAAGGGGGTACAGAAAAAGGAATGGAGTAATGCTTTCACATCTACATGGATCTACATACCCTCATGCATTTTGAATTTGACTCGCACCTGTGTGCTTTAATATGTAGGACCACTGAAAGTACTCTTGCCCCAAAACATCCCTTCTGATGTTCCTCCATAATTGCCTGAAATTCTCATTATATTTATTTTGGGAGGATAAAAGCAAGGATGATCCTGCCCTTTTCTTCTAATCAGCCTATAAGCATCTGGTTAACAAGGTTTGTATCCTATTTCTCTGAACCCTCACATAGTGCATAACAGGTGACCTTTTCATATGAAGAAAAATGGGGCATCTTCATTTCTACCTGTTGAGACCTCAGCTCACATTGCTATCCAAGAGGCACCAAGGAGAGAGAAGTACAGCCTCCGTGGAGGAGTACTAGTGAGAGTAGGAGTGGGGAACCTTGGGCCACCCTGGCTTGCTCTCAATTTTCTTGTTAGAGGAGGGTTTCTCATAAAGGTGTTTTGTTGATCAGGTACTGTTGCATTGATCAGAACCTTGCATTGTCTTTCTGAAGGTGGCCTAATGGGAAAAATGTGGGCTTGGGAGGCAGAAAAAATTGATTCCTAGCTATAGGACTTTGCACAAGCACCCTCTCAGCTTCAGTTCCTATCTATAAAATGGGATAAAACAGTAACTACTCTAGCCTTGTGGAATTCAATTTCTTCTCAAGCTACCTAATGATTATGTCTGGTTGACACGAGTGTCCACCTCCTTTACTGCTCCTCACTTCCCTACCATCCCCACCCCATCTGTTCATGTGGGTCAGAGATTAGCACAGTAATGGATATTGCTTAAAGCTTGAAAATTAACCATTTATTTAAATAAAAGAAAAATCCTTGCTACAGTCTGATTTCAAATAACATGAAGGTAAATATCAACTCAGCCCATGGACAAATTCCAAGTTAGTGTAGCCTACTTTATTTATTTATTTATTTTTTCTTTTTTGTGGCTTGTTGTATTTCTTTTTTTTTTTTAATTTTTTTATTCTTATGTTAATCCCCATACATTACATCATTAGTTTTAGATGTAGTGTTCCATGATTCATTGTTTGTGCATAACACCCAGTGCTCCATGCAGAATGTGCCCTCCTCAATACCCACCACCAGGCTAACCCATCCTCCCACCCCCCTCCCCTCTAGAACCCTCAGTTTGTTTTTCAGAGTCCATCGTCTCTCATGGTTCGTCTACCCCTCCGATTTCCCTCCCTTCATTCTTCCCCTCCTGCTACCTTCTTCTTCTTCTTTTTTTTTTTCTTAACATATATTGCATTATTTGTTTCAGAGGTACAGATCTGAGATTCAACAGTCTTGCACAATTCACAGCGCTTACCAGAGCACATAGCCTCCCCAGTGTCTATCACCCAGTCACCCCATCCCTCCCACCCCACCCCCCACTCCAGCAACCCTCAGTTTGTTTCCTGCAGTTAAGAATTCCTCGTATCAGTGAGGTCATATGATACATGTCTTTCTCTGTTTGACTTATTTTGCTCAACATAATACCCTCCAGTTCCATCCACGTCATTGCAAATGGCAAGATCTCATTCCTTTTGATGGCTGCATAATATTCCATTGTATATATATACCACATCTTCTTTATCCATTCATCTGTTGATGGACATCTTGGCTCTTTCCACAGTTTGGCTATTGTGGACATTGCTGAGTGTAGCCTAATTTAAAATCTTATTCTGGCTCCTTAGACTACATGTGTGAAGCTAGTTCCCTATGCCTTTTCACATTTGAGATCCATTGGTACACATCTGAGTATGATTTTCAAAGTTACAATTTGCAGAATTACAATAGGGCAGAAAGTTTCATTGCTGTTACTCCTTAGATTTCTGATTAAACAGGAGCTGGTTGAAGAATGAGGAGTGGAGCGAAGTGGTGGGTTATTTGTTTTGTTCATGATCTAATCTCTGCATGTAATGTATTATTGCTCTTCATAGTGTTCTTCTTGCTCCTGGTATTCTAAACTATCTTTTAATATTTCAATTGATGTTGTATATTGAATAGATGTCTTAAGTTATTTCAGCATAGTGTTCAGAGAAACCTAAAAAGAATTAGTTTTAAAAATCATTATTTATTGCTTTTCCAAAAGTTGGTAAAGTGCTTTCTTCCTTTTTTTTTTTCTTTCCACAGTAATATTCTTTATTTCATCTTTTGAGGTCAATATGTTGCCTTATATCTGTATTAATTCACTGGAGCAAGGCCCTGAGTACATTTGTCAAATGTCCAATTTGGTTATAACCAAGCTAACGAGTAACATTTGTTATTAATTACATCAATAAAAACATCATAATGTTACAACTCTGGTTTGAGCCTAATAGAGTAGGAGATTTGAGGGATAAATATCCGCAGGCAATTAATGTACCATTCTTTAGAAAAAAATGCTAAGAATCATTTTAATAGCCTCTTTTCATCCTAACCAGACTTCAGTCAAATCAAACCATTTCTGGCTATAAAAAAATGTGATTGGTTCCTTAAAATTAAATCCAATGAACTTGTCTCTGTAGAAGGTCAAGTAATACACTCTCATGAAAGAACACGCTTCCTCATTTAATGCCTCAGTTATTAAAAAGGTGTTCTATTTTCCTGTTTGGGTTCTGTCTGTTTTTTTTATTACTGCATATTAAAGTACCCATCTTGCCAACAAGGAAATGATATGCTAACTGAACATGACTTGGCTGAAAGTGATGATGGAAGGGCCAGAGAGAACTATCAGCTGCATTATTATGCCTAAGCAGTGGAAAATCACTGAGCTACCAGCATCTTCCTCTAGTTCATGCTTATATGACTCAGAGAAACAAGTAAACATTAAAATGTGGTGGATGATTTTCTACTTTTTGCAAAAGAAGACATTCAAAGAATCTTACAGAATCTTAGATTTTGGTGTCTCTTTGTTGGCACAAGAGTCAGACACCCTAGATTTTGTTAAGGAATGTAAAAGAGAGAAAGAGAGGGGAAGAGGGATGGAGGGAAGAGGAGAATGAGAGAAAGGTAGATAGAAAGGGTAAAAGAGAGAGCGAGAGAGACAGAGAGAGTAGGTGAAAAGACCAGAGAACTATACCTTGTTATAACAGAGAATGGAGTTATGTTGATTGAAAACATATTACCAGTTGCTGCTGGATACTTGGCACATTTAATGGCATGTAATCAATCCTTTGAGGTGTTTTGTCTTCAATTTAGAGTTAAAGAAACAAAGGCTTACAGTGTTCCAAACAACTTGTCCAAGGCCACACGCTACCAGGTCAACAACATATCTTTTTTACTTTGAAACCTATGATCTTTTCATTGTGTCATGCTAGCTAAAGACATGCAGTATCTAATTTTTGGTAAGGAAAATCCATTCTAGTCTTACTAAAACAAAATTTCAATACATCATTACTTTCTAACCTAATTGAAAAATTGATTAGGTTTCAGACATAATGAAGATAAAGGAAATGGAGATTGCGGTTTCTTGGTATATGTATGCTTGGGATGTGTGTGTGTGTGTGTGTGTGTGTGTGTGTGTGTGTCACTGCGTCCTACAGAAAAAGGCCACTCATCAGCTAGAAGCTGCAGATACATTTCATCTGGGCTGGTTGGAATGATTCTCTCCCTGTCCCTTCTATTTTGGTTCTTGGATAATAATCTCCCACCTAAGGACAAGAAAAGCTATAGGTGACTAAGAGTGTTATAAAGGTCATTACTTTAAACAAAGCTTCTACTTTGTTTAAAGTAGACAGAAGGTCTCTAGTAAAAGGAGCTGAGCCTAGCTCAGAGAATAGTGCTGTAATTCAAAGGTCCTAGGACCAGAGAGGATGCCTCAACTGGTCTGGTTGGTGGCATGTAGGCCCTGAGACTTGGCTTTTTCCTTTTTTTAAAAATTGAGATATAACTCACATTCCATAAAATGTACCCTTTTAAAGTATGCATTTGAGTGGTTTTTAGTGTATTCACAAGGTCGTGCAACCATCATCATTCTTGAATTCTAGAATATTCTAGAATATTTCATAACCTCAAAAAGAAATCCCATTACTCATTAACAATCACTCCTTATTTCTGCCTCCCCTCCAGTTCTTTGCAACCACAATTCTACCGTCTGCCTCTACAGATTTGCCTATCTAGCTACATTTTATATGCAATTACAAGGCCAACACTTGATGACATTTCCTGTTACTATTAATATTGCCCCCATGTGGGCACTGGGCAGTCCAGTAGGTTGTTTTCCCAGGTGTTAAAGTGAGGGACCTAGTGTAATTTCCCCACGCCCCCTTAAATGTACCCAGCCTCAGTTCCAGCACAGGGATTACATTTTCTCCTGGAGTTTATAAGCTTCCTTTGACTCCCTGAGTTGTGGGTATTAGAAAAAGCATTAGGGCCTCAATTAAATTTGAGTCATAACTAGAAATGTTTAGCCTCTAATCTTCTCACATAAGCAAATATTCATTAGACCTGTTACTTCAATCTGATTTTTCTCTTTGTTCTTGAATCTCATTTCTCCAAACATCATTTGTGTGCAACTTAAGATCTCTAAAAGACCTTTGAATCCCTTGAAATCAGTTACCAAAGCCAGAAATCCAAGAATCATCTTAGATCTTTCTTCATGGTTTTATTTTCCTTTCTCTTTCACCCCAATAGCCCATTACCAGATTCTATAGATTTTAAGCACCCACTGCAATATCTTTCCTACTCTCTCCTTCATCTCTATATCCCCTACCACTGTGAGAGCCCCTTCAACATGGGAGTAGTTATGATGACCAGACTGCAATTACTTCTCCTCTGGTCCCCCTGCCTCCCATCTTGCCCCACTTCATTGTCCCCAGTAATGCTCCCAAGTGGTCTTCTAATAATCTCAATCTGTTTATATCCCACCCCTCATCTTAAAATTCTTAAAAATCTCTCCACAGTTTTCAGGATGAAGTTCAAAATGTACTAGTTTCTCCACAGTCTGCCCTTGGGCTCACCTTGCACAATTCCTCACTTGTACCCTTCCCTGCACCCACACTAACTGGCTTGTCTGCCCTGAATGGGTCACTCAGCTTCAGGTTCGCTGTCCCTGCACATACCTTTGCATTATATAGAATGTTCTTTTCTACTTTTTTCTTTTATTAATCCTTATGTTCTAACCTCCCTTGTCTGGAATGTAGGCCCTTTGTGGATGGAGACTATCATTTGTTCATCTCCACACCAAGTGCTCTGTTCATTACTCTGCTGCAAAACTTCAGACACTTTCTCCATTTTCCATAACGTCAATGCAATTCTCAGTATCTACAACTATATTGTAAATGCATTGAAAACACAGATTTTATGATTAATAGCAGCTAGTATGATAACTAAGTAAATGTCTTTAGTATTTGTTGAATGGAAGAGAAGGAAAGAGAAATGAAGAAAGGAAAATAAAGAGCAGCAGAACCCAAATGCTGCTTGTCTCCATGTGCAGCATGAACTCATAGTGGGATTCAGCACTTTGCCCTTAAAATGCTGCTCATGCCAGAAAGCATAAGTGAATAAAACGTTTTATAGTGTTGTTTGGAAAATTTTTGGAGAACATAAAGGAGAGACTTTATAACACAAAACACTTGGTAAACTTCATAAAAGTCACTATTTGATCTTTTTGTTTTTCCCCTCTGCTCCAAGAAGACACAGCAATCCTTAACGTACATGCACATAAAACATAGCATCAAAATATATGAGGCAAAAACTGATAGAATTACAAGGTGAAATAGATTAACCCATTATTATAGTTGAAGACTTCAACGCTGCTCTATCAGAAACGGACAGATCCAGCAGGCAGGAAATCAGTAAGGACATAGTTGAACTCAAAACACTATCAATCAACTGGACATAATGGACATATATAGAGTACTTCATCCAGCAATAGCAGAATATACATTCTTCTCAAAGTCACATGGAGCATTCACCAAGATAGACCACATTGTAGGCCATAAAATGCACTTTAGCAAATTTAAAAGGGTGGAAATTATACAATGTCTATCTACTCTCAGATCATAATGGAATTAAACGAGAAATCAGTAACAGAAAGATAGCTGGAAAATCCCCAAATACTTGGCAATTAAACAACATACTTCTAAATAATTCATGGGTCAAAGAAAAAAACTCAGAAGAAATTTAAAAATATTTTGAGATAAATAAAAATGAACACATAACTTTTTTTTTAAAGATTTTATTTATTTATTTGACAGAGAGAGAGAGACAGGGGAGAGGGAACACAAACAAGGGGAGTGGGAGAGGGAGAAGCGGGCTTCCTGCTGAGCAAGGAGCCCAACTCAGGGCTCGATCCCAGGACCCCAGGATCATGACCTGAGCTGAAGACATTCACTTAATGACTGAGCCATCCAGGCACCCCAATGAACACATAACTTATCAAAATTTGGGGATCCTGAGAAAGCAGTGCTTAGAGGGAAATTTATAGCATTGGATGCATATATCAATAAGAAGCAGATAAACCCACATCATGGAACTTGGCAAAGATTCAGGACTTAGAGGCACCCATTACTACACAAGATGGGGATGAAACATGGGGCTGAAAACAAAAAGAATTGGTTAAAAGCCTCTTTGAGAGTCTATTAGGCCTAATGATCCTTTCTTCCATTTCCAGTAGTTTAACCCTACCAAGAAACTGGAAATTTACTTTGTAGAGAGTCAATCTCAAAAATACCAGGGATAACAGCAGATAGGGAAGAGCGACTGCAATAAAATGGTAAATGATAAACTAATAATAAAGACTGTATATGGACACTTGAACTCCTGCCCCATTGCTACTTGCTGTGTGAACATTCAAAGTCAAATATATGCTTTCCCTTTTTCCTGGATAAATATTAACAGAATTCTTCTCTGGAGAAACTGAAGTGTTCTGAAGAAAAGACCCGTGGATGCTATCCTAGTGGGAGAGCAGATTCACTCTAGATGATTCAAATGAAGAGACATTAATGAAGGAACTACTTATACTCTGTACATGAACAAATGAGGAATGTTGAGTCACCTAGCAACTAGCAACAGTAAGAAGTCATTATATCCCCAGGGTTGAAGACACAATGGAGGGAAATGAAGGCTAGTGAAGAGTAAAACAGTGCAACAGAGCCCTCTCGGCATAAACTGAAGTGTGGAGAGTTACAGATACTGCTAGAGACCCCTTGCTGAAGCAGAGGAAAATACCCTGAGTCTGATTGTTTAGGGAGCCCTGGTGTGTAGTTCTCAGAGTCAGCCTCTGGGGACACAGAATGGGAAGGGAAGAATAGCAAAAAGACATGACAAGGAACAGTGCACAAAAAATATCTAGCAAAGATAATGATACTTGGAGGTTTTCTAATGCAACCTCTGTGCTCCAATTTTAACACTCCAGAAGTCTGCTAAAGTGAACTTCCAGGTAGCTCTGTAGTGCCACATTCGTAAATATGGTTGGTCAATCAAGGATTACCCAACAGTTTGATAAGGTCTCCAACTTAAAAGACAGTTGAAAGACAAATCAACCAAAT
Source organism: Neomonachus schauinslandi (assembly GCF_002201575.2). Lineage (NCBI taxonomy): Eukaryota > Metazoa > Chordata > Mammalia > Carnivora > Phocidae > Neomonachus > Neomonachus schauinslandi. Next base: position 78,443,079 of record NC_058414.1, on the reverse strand, counting down.
ACTTAGTCAAAAATAAGAAACTCCAGAGGAAAAAAAAAAACAGGGGACTTTGAAAACAGTATATTTAAGTCTGTATTCTCAGAGAATTCATTATATTTCATTCATAAAACAAAACCAGAATATTTTTAAAGCAGCAATAGAAACATCGAGCTTTCAGAAATGAAAAATACAAAAAATAAATCAATAAAAGAGTTACAAAGTCAGGAAATAATTGAGAAAGTGGAGCAAAAAGTCAAAGAAATTTAAAGGAGGAGAGGACATTAGATGATAAATCAATGAGCTCTAACATCTGACTCATAAGAGTTCCCAAAAGAGTGAAAAAAGAAAAAGAGAGGGCAGAAAATTTTCAAAGAATTTATCCAATAACATCTGCATCACTGAAGAATGTGTGACTTCAGAGGGAAAGGATCATTGAGAGTCCGATGCAACAAACATGATTTCAGACCACCAGGGATAACAGGAATTTGCTAAAATCCTTTAGAGGTCAAAAAATTGATATTCAAGGAACTGAGGGCAAAGTGGCATTAGACTTCTCAACAGCAACATTGGAAGTTAGAAGACAGTGGAAAGGGTATCTTCAAAATTATGAGGGAAAAATGATTTTTAATTTAGAATTCTGTACCCATCCAAGTGATTTGTCAAGAGTGACAATAGGAAACCACACTTTCAGACATTTAAAGTCTCAAAAACTTTTTTTTTTTTTTTTGCCATGTCTTAGTTGTTAATGAAGGATGTATGTGTATGTTACCAAATCAATATATTCTACTAAATTGGGATCTCCAGGTAAGGAGAAAGAGGAAAGGTAAAGTCCCAGGTTGACAGCTGTGCCATTAGACCTAGAGAGCAACCAGCCTGGATTGAATGAAGAGGAGAGAGTTTCCTAGGATGAGTGTCTAAAAAAAAAGGGACCTAATTATCCGGTGTGCCTAGTCATAGTGACTAAAATGGCCTTAACATTCCCCTCAGCTTGATTAAACTTTAGACAGTCTTCCTGATTATGGGCCCCTGACCGCCCTTTTCTTAGAGCATTTGCTTTAGAAACCTTGCATTTATAAATTCTTCCTCTGCCCCTTTGAGATATAAATCTTCTCCTAGATTTGCCAGTTGTACAACCCAGGAATATCTTCCTCAGTGACTTGGGACCTTTGAAATGTAATCATCAAGTAAGTTAGGGCCCCTGTCTCCTAGTCTCTGTGGAAGAGTAGGAGCCTGACTTTGTTAGGTGCCAGTTAATAGATGTCCTAATCATATTGACAGTCTCTCAGCTAATGTCTACCAGCATTTTCCCACTAGCTCGCTTATCCCAGTACCTTAAAACCAACCACTTTCTGTTTTAGAGGAGTTGAGTTCACCCTATCTCCCCTACTGTAATAGTCCTAAGTAGTCTCCACACCCAGGGTGGAGCCCAGGGTGGGGCTTGAACTCGTGACCCCGAGATCAAGACCTGAGCCAAAATCAAGAGTCAGATGTCCGACTGACTGAGCCAGGAGTGCCTGTGCCTGTGATGGAATAGACTGTGAGTGCATGTTCTACTAAGAGCAGCCCAGACCTGGAAACGGAGCTATCTCTATGATGGCTATGCCCAAGACCTGCTGTTGTTTTCACTTTTTGATGTCTTCGTTCAGATCATATGGTGTAGAAACAGTACATATTTGTAAATAAATTGCCTGTGATTCTAGATTCCTTCTGTGTATGTGACTTGTTTTCATCTCAGATTTATAACTCTCCTGGAAGAGAAGGTGGACTTGAATTCAGACAACTTTGGTCCCTTAGGAAACCCATAAGATAATTTTTCAGTATGTTTGTTTTCCTGTTTGTTACAGTGCTAAACCTCAGTGTGGCAGAATACTGTACAACAGAGAGTTATTTTTTGATTTTACAGTGTTTGGATTTTAGTAATTGAAGGGATCTCTAAAATGAGTGTAACCATTCATATCCTTTTTAAATTCCTTAAGGATATTTTTACTGATTTTGAATTTAATTTTATGATTTTGAGTACTTAAGATACCTTGACTCTGGGTAGCTTTTGAAGATAAAATGCGTGCCTTCATGGTTATTGAAGGGCAAAGGGTGTACTGGATAGGGAGTGGGCTGGGGTAAGCCTTCAAACTTCTCAGTCTGCAAGCTCTTGGCAAAGGTTTTTTGTTTGTTTGTTTTTGACGGCTGAGTGATTCAAGCTGACTATGGCCCTGATGACCTTGTAGTAGATTCTACACGTTAGAGCTGGAAGGAGCCATAGGAGTCATCTAGTCCAATCCCCTCCTATTTACAGATGAGAAAACCAAGATCCAAGGAAGCATAGCTACTTGTTCTATACCTAGTAAAATATTTTATTCACTATGTACATTACCCAAAATACCTTCATAACCTACACTTAGACAAGTAAGGGCTAGGTATCTCTTCAGGTTCCCTATCACCATAGGCATGCTCAGCCCTGCAGGCCACCTCCCACCATCAGGCTCATTGATATCTGAAAGCCATTATTCTCATGCCATTTACATTCCCTCTTCCATTCACCCTCTACAGCCTTCCCCTTCTATATGTTATTCCACAGATGCGAATTGACTAATCTGATAAATTAGTAATCGATCTGCTAATGAGGAAGATGAAAGGCCCAAATAGGAAAAGATTCCTCTATATGTTAACGCTTGGCAGAAATTTCTGAGCAGGCCACTGTTGTCCTTGCTCCAAACATTGTTTGGAGTGTTACCACAAATTAAGCCTTACCCTGAGAAGACTTTGCTTTCCTTTCCTGTGCTTCAAGCTCTACCCAAAGAGCTCAGGGTCCCTTGCTTTGGTCTAGGTTCTAGTTTGGGTAAATGATCCTACTTTCCCTTTCTTAGGGGATTATAGTCATAAAATGTTTGTATGAATGATGCCTTTGTCTCTCAGACTCCAGAACTCAAGCATAACCTCTCTCCATACCTCTGAGCTACCTCTGAAGATTCCCACTGTGGTTATCTTTTCCCCTTACGTGAGGATTTTCTTTTGATATATTTATTCAACTGTGAACAGACCAGTATGTTCAAGGGTTTGCTGGATCAGATTCAAAGTGAGTAGTCCTCAGATGCTTTCTGAAAGAATTCAAGAGTTCACGGCATAATTAGGGAAATGACAACTGTATGCATGACCAAGTACACAGTGCCTTAAGTGTCTTATGAGACTTTATGCAGGACAAGTATTGCTCAATGGTTAAGAGCATGGACTCTGGGGCAAGAGAATCCTGGGTTCAGATCCTGGCTGAGTCCATTACTAGCTATGTGACTTTGGGAAAATTACTTAAACTCACTGTGCCTCAGTTTTCCCACCTATAAAGTGGAGGATAAAAATAGTACACATTCCAGGGTTGTAGAAATTATGTAACCAAATGCATATAAAGTTACAATAAGAATTACGTATTCTAGGGGCACCGGGGTGGTTCACTTGTTAAGCATCTGACTCTTGGTTTCAGCTCAGGCCATGATCTCAGGGTCTGAGATCTAGCCTTGCATGGGTCTCTGCACTCAGCATGGAGTCTGCTTGGGATTCTCTCTCTCTCTCTCTCTCTCTGCCCCTTTTCCCCCAACCCCCACTCGCACACACTTTCTGTCTTTCTCTCTCTCTCAAATAAATAAATAAATCTTAACAAGAGAATTATGTATTCTAAATTATAATATGTATTCTATATATTCTAGAATTATGTATTCTAAATTGTAATATCACACACATATATAATTTCATGCTTAAGAAAGCATTTACTATGGTTAACTCATTTAGTTCTCACTTTGTTTCAGCTCAACAAATATAAGTTGAGTAGCTACCTAAGTTCTCTCCTGGACTCTGGTGATGGCTAAGATTAACAAGACAAGGTTTGTGATGTTAAGGGGTTAAGGGTTCTGCCAAGGAAAACAACACTTCATGCCTCTCTTGATTGATTTTAATCCTCCGAATCACCACTGACTCTCTGAGCCTTGTAGACAGTGAATATGAGGAATCAGATTGATAATGGAGCCTTCCCTCAAGTGATCCACACTTCCCATGTGAGCACAAGGACCCTTCTCTTTACACAACTTTACCTCTGAATGATTTCAATATACTTTTCCCCCTCTGCTATAATTCCTGAAGTAGGCAGTTTAGAAAATTGATTTCTGTAAGTCCTAATGTTTAACTAGTATGACCAGGAGCACATTTTCATAGAAAGAGATGATTAACTTGATTTCATTTTCACATGACTATCCCGTGATAAGTTGAATTCCTAAAATAAAAACATGTGTCATTTTCCTTCCAAAGGGCAGCTATTAGGTGCTCAGCTAGACTTTTTCCTTAATAACAGCATTTCCTCACCCTCAGAATCGCCACCCTGATGACTAAGGGAAAGTCCCTTGGATTAAACAGAACATGAGTTAGCAAAGAATTTTTAGCAGAATCTGCTACCAAGGTGGCAGTTTGGCCTCTCCGGATATATGTAAGCTTTGCAAACAGAGGTTTACGCAGCACAAAAGAAAAAGAAGTGTAGATTTTAGTCATATGATTTAAGAATCTGAAACCCAGAGCCAGTTACTAGGGAGAACTAGAGGAATGATATAAAAATATAGTAAAAGTCTGTGATAAAATATTTGGCTATACAATGGATTATGTTCTATCAAAAGAAAATCATGTCCCTCACATTAGTCTGATATATCATTAAGTCACGGGGAGCAAACAGAATGGATTTGCTGCCTGAGGCTCTGAGAGGCTGAGGACAGTAGAACATGAACAACTGATGTGTCTTCTTGGAGACTGAGTGTGCTCATTGCTGCCACAGAGACAGCACAATAACCAAAACAAAGTCTCTGACACATAGTAAGCACTAAAAAAATAATATTATTACGTTTTGTTTTTACATCATAATGGTGTTTAATTGACTGAAGGTTTTTTTTTATTATAATGTGGGCTCATAATTTATTAACCAGAAATCTCTTTTCCCAATCAATGGTGAAGCATTTATTAGAGGCCACAAAATGACAAAGATAATCCTCATCTCAAAGCTTTTAAATTATGTAATTGTTAGATAATTTTCAATTTGTTTGGTTAAAAAAATCTCAATATGCATTCAAGCAAAAAGGGCATTTGTAGAAAGAATCTAAGCATATTTGTAGAAAGAATATCAGTCATCGTTCTCAATCTAAATGAATAATACCATTTAATAATGTCATATCTACAGCATGGAAAGGTGGAGGCCACATCTGTGATCCTTGGTATTATCACCTACAGGGGCTTCCAAGGAAGCAGAGTTAATCCCAGTGACAGAGGGAAAATGAGGGGGGAAGACAACTGAGGGCAGGAGGGTAGCCAAGCCAATCTTCCAATGTCAGGATAAGGAAAATATTTTTAGAGAAGTAGCAATGGAGAGAGGATGAGGAAAAGGGAAGGTACAAAAAGAATAAGCACAAAGGAAAGAGAAAGAATGCTAATTGTCAGTGATTCTGGGATATTATTTTACAGAATGCAGTGAATTCATTCATGATAGCTGTCCTATAGTTGCTTTATGTGGGTAGAAAGTTAAATATTACTTTGCATGAACAGCATTGTAATACTAGTCAGATTTCTTTGATGATTTATTCTCAACTTGACTAACATAGCCTGGCATGTGAGAAACTGTTCTCTCAGCAGCTGTAAATTTTCTAAAAGTTTCATTTCATCTTAGGGAGAAAATTAAGTGTCCGTTCCAATAGCAATAAGAAAGAATAAATCCCATTTTAAGCACATATTTCTTGCTGTGAGCTTATAAATACAATTTTTACTAGCCTGTTTCTTTTTTTCCTGTGAATTAATTTTGGGTTGCTGCTTTAAGATATTCAGAGGAGGCACAGACCCAGATAAAGAAAAGCAAAAAAGGATGATGTATCAGAGACAGTTTCTTCTCTTAAAATCATCCATATTTGTATGTCATGGCTGATCTCCATCGATGCTTAGCAAATTGGTCGACTGTGGCTGTATTGACAATCTTGTGCTTAAACTACTACTGTTTTATCATGACTGTTAGCTTTGTCCTTAGGCTCCTGGCAGCACAGGGCGAACTTTTATTTCCAAGCATCTGCTCACCACTTAATTCATAATTAGCATTCTGGAGACAGCCAGAGCCGGTAGCTGTAGTTGTAAATTATCACTTTGGACAAGCATATAAATGATGAAACCTCATTTATGACTGACGTCTCTGCAGAAAGGATGATTTCTGGTGGTGTTTACATCTTTCATCGGTGATTGATAAGTCACAAACCAGTATAGTTTTGCTGTAATAACTAAGATAATGAATTTTCCTATTGTATTTTCTTTTTCTTTGTTTCCTTCTCAATTTTGGGGACACTTCAGTCTAGACCTTTGCATAAAGTGGGCTTAAATGCTGAGAATGTAAGTACATGTTTATATCCTGAGAATTGCATTACACTGGCAATAATGTTTCTATTACATTTCAAAGTTTAAACCTTCAATGACAGCACTTTAATATCCCTTTGGATGTCCCTAAAGGATCAGTGCTCATGGGTGTCTTGCTTGCTGTAGATTACTGCAAGTCAAAAGAGGGAGCCAAACTGACCCCATACCTGGAAGTTTCTCTTCCTGTCTCAAAAGGAAAAGTTAGTATCTATTTTCCTTTTCATCCTGTCAACCTAAACAATGAAATAAACTAAGGCAAATTCAAAATTGTCAAAAAAAGAGAAGTTTCTTCAGGAAATAGAAGAGGAATTGCAAATTGAAACACACAAACTGTGTGTTTGTAGATACATAGTAAGCACTAAAGCTCTTCTTGAAGAGTTTGGAGAGTTTAGATAATGAACACCAAACATAATGATGCTGACTGATGGCCTCAAGGGAGGCGTGGTGACCCACTCCACAGATATGAAGGGGAAGCCACTTTTAGAAGTGGTTCTCGTGGTGATCACAGTCATGGTCTCCAGTGATGCTACCACAGCCAGAACATCTGCTGGACACAGGGTCCAGTCCAAGGCCAGTCTCCTGAGCATCACCGTGCAATGGCGTGGGCCACAGGAAGGCGGAGATGGACAGTAATGCATCTACAAGCCAAGGAAATGTCGTGATAGCATCGATGCATATGTGGGGGTAAACATGCAACATTCTATTCAGAGATACGGAAGTCTGTGAATTAATAGAATTGTTAAAGTCAAAACCAAATGGAAACCAGCCCTGAAAAACTCCTGAGCAGATAAAACCAGTGTAGTCATATAAACAAAGCTTAATTTAGTCTGTTTTGCAAGGCTAACTTGACCTGGATCAGTTTTGCTTGTGCCTCTGGAAATCATAAGAGAAACTCAGACTGTTTCCCAAGGTTGATTTGAGGTAACCACTGATCAATTCATTATCATTGAAGAAGATTCTAATATTATAAACTCTACCGAACTCTCCTCTCTACATTTCCTGCCCAGAAGTACAGCCTACACCAAACCCTCAAAGGACTCGCCAGTAGCTCGCTACAGTTTGTGTGTTTCAATTTGCAATTCCTCTTCTATTTCCTGAAGAAACTTCTTTTTTTGACAATTTTGAATTTGCCTTAGTTTATTTCATTGTTTAGGTTGACAGGATGAAAAGGAAAATAGATACTAACTTTTCCTTTTGAGACAGGAAGAGAAACTTCCAGGTATGGGGTCAGTTTGGCTCCCTCTTTTATGGAACACATCTTTCTGGTTATGATTTTGGTTCTGAAAACCATTTTTCTCTCCGTTCTGTATAAGAAATACACATAGGTTATCATTGGAATGCCTCTAACCTGGACTCAGGACTGTCAGACCCCAAAAGCGCTGTCCTGTTGCTAAACCTTGGGGGTGGGGAGTGGATAGGAATGGCTCTTCAGCTCCAGGACAAAGTGTTACTTTGCCCTCCAGGCCTTTTGGCACAGAATATATTTATACACTTGCGCTAATACCGAAGTTTAACTCTCTCCATCCAGTAATTTGTTCTGTTCCTTTATTTAGCAGGAAGAATTTTAGATCTATCTTTCTTACTTTAAACTCATTTCCCCCACTTTCCCACTGGGTTTTAAGTTAAAAAGACAACCACTTTTCTATTTTCGTAGGTTTGTATCTGGAGCAAGTACACAGTGCTTCTATTTCAACTCTATTTTGAGATTTTTTTTTCAAAAGAAACATTTTTAAGAAAAATTTTCCCGCTGGAGTAAATGATTTACCAGCCAGGCAGAAGAGCAAGGTAATTGCTCATATTAAATCTCAGAACATTCAAAGTTCTAATGTGCCTCTGAAGTTTAGCTCTTAGAACTTTAGGTAGTGGTCAAATACCTAACAGGAAGCAATACTATATAAGCAAAAGGCTTTCTACTTCTAGGATTTAAACAGTAATGGACTTTGAAGAAGCATGTTGGAAATTCATGTTTAGATGCTATCTCTAGATAAGTATTTGGTTTCTTGAGGTATGCTCATTAAAAATTCTTATTTTACCGTATTTGCATGAATAGGTATGCCCTAGTATATATGCCCATTTACACACACACACACACACACACAACCTTTTCTCCAGAATTTTATTTCCTTTACTATACAGATACACGTGGAATATTTTAAGTAAAATGTATCAAGGAGTCAGAATCAGTGCTCAGATTACTTTTGTATAACCAGCTAACAAACTAACAACCCTCACATAAAAGAAGGCTACAACTACAGAAGAGACTCACTATATCCAGAATGAAATGTATATTATGGATTTCATTGCAAAAATACTCTTATGAAGGCCATGATTACTTTAAAATCTATCTTTGAGTTTTAGACTTGTTAATCACCAACTGTTCTCCCAGTTACTCACCAAAAATAATAAAAGCTTTGATGCAATGTTTATCAAATATTTAGAACCAGAGGATCTTAATATGAAAAGAGCAATTATTAGAATCATCAGAGAAATTTTTAAAAGAATATTACACCACAAAAATGGTAATAGTTACAAGGTATAATTATATCCGTTTGTCTCCCAGGAACCCTGTTCAGAATGAATGAGGAAAGAATACATACTTAGCTCAGAAATAGAAGACAACACCTATTCCTTTGCTCCTAATGTTATTTCTTCTTTCATTGATAGTAAAACATAAGTAACTAATACTTTGCTCATAAGTGGCAACATTTTAACATTTTCTTTTCTTTTTTTTTTTACATTTTAACTTTTCACTTCTTAGTGTGGTCCCTGGTTGTGCTTGGGAATAAATAAAGGTCTTTAGAACTAAGAAGAGAAAGGAACTGGAAGCTGTTAAGATTCTTAAATGTGAAAGTATAAAAAGGTGCAAGGAACCCACAGTGTAAGTCAGAGAAAGTTATTACTTGAGAGAACATTACAAAATAGGAGACCACCTAGCAGAGTTGGCACCAGGGAAAACGAGGAAGTGCATGTCTTTATGTTCTGTACATCTCCTGGCCGTGTATACTCAGGCTTCCTCCCTCAAATGCTCCTCCCCGCCAACCTTTTCATAGTCCTTTCTAACTGAAAAGTATTTCCTTTCTTCTATCATCTCAGAACTCTGCAATATAGAACTTGCGGAATTGCTCTGTGTTAACAACAAAAATATCTAAGCATCAAATATGTGCAAGAAACTAAGTGCATAAAAATGACCTGTTCCAGGTCCCATGTTTAGTGGTATTAGGATTTCCATTTGTTCCTCCAATAGAAGGGATTTCTGGACATATTAAAACAGTAAAACTTTGGGAGCTTTTTAGGGGATAGATACCTAAAGGTATAGCCTTACAACTTTCCTTGGATCACACTGTTCATATATATCTGCTAATTTTATGTAGCTTTATCCATGACAGACTTTGAGAACACACACACACACACACACACACAAAATCAGATGGCTTTATGGTCTTCCAATCACCAGTGTTTGTTTTTTTATTATACTGAGGGAAAAATCTGGATTCTCAGGCAGGTTGAAAGAGTCGTGGATTAATATTTTTTTTCATCCTGTAAATTGATCTTTAATTTCTTTTTTGATGTTCTCACATAGAAATATTCGTTCTCCATTTTAAGGACATAATGACTTCAAATACTTAGCCTGTTCAGCTTGACTTCTAAGAATCACTGCACACATACCCACACCTAATTGGAGGTAATTTAAGGACTAATAGGAGATATGCCTTAGAACTTGAAGATGGCAATAAAAACTTACTTTCATTTTCAATTCAGCTGGAACTGAAAAAATTGAAAATATGTATAAATAAGCCATTATAAAAAATTTACCTATTTATCATTGAAATTGTTTTCAAAATTTTGGAATTGACAATTTTAGAGATGATGTGCTTGATTCATGCTCTTAAACTAATTCAACAAGTATATTAACATGATCGCTCTTTAGCCTTTGTTATGACTTCATCCAGTGAAAACATTCTCTCCACCCAGTCTTCTTATGCTGTCTTACAAACCATTCTATTCAAATTCCTACATACAACACCCTCTTATATATAGTACCATGCAAGTTTGAAAATCACAGTCATCTTTTGACACCCTAGACCAGTATTTCAAAGAGAAAGTTTAGAGTATGGGATGGAGTGAGATTAATAGGCAACAATCATAAAAGTTTTTTTCTCTGGGAGGGGGGTACATTAGAGCTATAGAATCCAAGAATTGTCAGTCAACAGAAATCTTTCCATGACATAACTGATTTGCTGCAAGCAATAGAGTGTTGTTGAAAGAGCGCTGGACAAGAAGAAGACACTTACTGTTCATTCCTCCAAACAATGTGGCACCCTGGGCAAGTTGGCTTCTTCATGAGAGACTAGAGTGTGTTCTCTAAGGTCTCTTCCAATTCCACAGATCTATGATTTTTTCCAAGCTTATGAAAGAAGTACTACTCATACTTCGCTGTTAAAAATTATTAGGAGAGGGGCATCTGGGGTGGTTCAGTACGTTAAGTGTTAGACTCTTGATTTCAGCTCAGGTCATGATCTCAGGGTTATGAGATTGAGCCCCGCTCAGCATGGAGCCTGCTTGGGATTCTCTCTCTCCTTCTCCCTCTGCCCCTCCCCCCTCTAAAAAACCAACAAATATACAACAAATTATTAGGACAATACTTATTTCTTTATAGGTGTCTTCAGTGAGAACTCCAGAGACCACATAACAGGGTTGAATGACAGATAACAATATTTTTTATCAGATTACAGATTAACATAATAGTGATTTAAAATGAAAACTAATTCCGTCTTTCCTTTTCCACACTGCTCTCTCAGTATGCTATGTTAATTCCAGTTACCCACCATAACTTCTGCTTCCAGCTACGGCAGACTAGCTTATAGCAGACCAATCATTCTCCCAAGAAAAACTAAGAAGGTGAAAAGCTGGATTAAAACACACACATACATTATCTGTTTGAAGACATTAGAGATTCCAAGGTAGCAAGGATTTGAGGGCCAGACTGCTGAAGAGATGGAAAAGTGAGTGTATGCAACACTTAGTGCTGCTTTTCCCCTCAGGCATCTGCCAGTTTGTAAATGATGGTTGAAATCTGACCAGAGCTTTGAGACAAAAATGGAATTCAGAGATAACTAAGGAGGACAGACCTAGTTAACAACCCAGGATTTCAGTTGTAACTCCTGAGGAATAACTCTGTAATAGTAAGGACAAACCAGAAATAGACTGGCTCTCACACAGGCTAAAGTCTGCTTCACACTAGCTCAATTTCAACTTGAGACTGGATTAAGGTGAATTTCCTTTATCCTAACTACCTACTAGAAGCCAAATGTCTCTAGAACTTTTCATACCCTATGTGCAGCATTCATTTATAACTTTACCAAGCTATAGGAAACAAGAACAAATGACTAATAGAAAAAAAAAAAAATAAGATACTAGTAAAGGTCTTTAGCAATTTCAGTTATTGGCGTTATCAAATCCCCACCTTTTGTTAACCTGTGAGTACCCTAGTGCCCTCATTCTCCCTAGGACCTCCAATGTATTCAAGGTGATGCGAGGTAATTTCACATAATAATTCATGCTAATATATGAGGAGAAGTTTTCTTCCATTTCATTTAACTCTCTCATAAACCTTCATAGTGCTTCAAGGAAAATAACTAATTAGTTGTATAACCCCAAAGATAGTGGGAATTTCAGGCTATGGAGGAGACAGGAATGTTGGTAAAATGGCAATATATGAGGGCAGTATTTTGGGGGACAGGAAAGGCACCATGGAAATCTAATAATGGCTTTATGCAGGCAGCTATTCAGCCTGCCTACGTGAAGGTAAATTGTTAGCAAGCATAATTAACCATTGGCCTCTATGATTTTGTTTCTGTTTGATCTGTGCACACCATAGCTACTCTATACCTCAAGCCTCTCTTTTGTATTTCATGCAGTTCTGTTGTTTTAAAACATTGATGAGATATGATGTACTTTCAGTGAAGCACCTGTAAATCTATCAAATCTGCCACAGTCAATATCAAATCCACCAGGCATGATTGCTGCCATAAGAAATGCAGATTACTTTCTGTTGGCTATGCTTGGATGAAGACAGACCTTGTTTAAGGAATCTAGGAATCTGAGAAGATGAAGGGCAAAAGGCTCTTGGTTTTATTTTTTAGAAAAAGGAGATATGACATAAAATAACATTTTTTTTAAGATTTTTTATTTATTTATTTGACAGAGAGAGACACAGAAGAGAGGGAACACAAGCGGGGGAGGGGGGTGGGAGAGGGAGAAGCAGACTCCCCACTGAGCAGGGAGCCTGATGTGGGGCTCTATCCCAGGACCCTGGGATCATGACCTGAGCCGAAGGCAGACGCTTAACGACTGAGCCACCCAGGCGCCCCATAAAATAATATTTCTAAGTCCAGTAAAGGAAGAGAGCTTTTTTAAATTAATTAATTAATTAATTTATTTATTTTTGGTAAGTCATAGTGTTGAAAGGTATAACAAAATAAGAGGGAAAACAAGAAATTCAGTTGGAAGATTGAATAGTTGGGTCCAATAGAGCTATTGTCGTGTCAGTGTTGACATTACAAATTCCCATCTTTGGGTGTTTATAAAATCCAGTTAGACCTAAAACAAAATACACTAGACTCTAGCCAGCAAGCAATTTCAAAAAAATTGAATAATATACCTTTAATAATTTTTAACTCTAGGCCTTACAAATTGCTCTACCACCATACCACCCTGAATGTTTCCAACCTCATTTACCTGGGATTGAACTTGATTTCTTTCAGACACAGGTTTGGTATATACAAGTAGGACAAAAATGCTCTTCAAAGATACTTTAATATGGATAGGTGTAGACACTGAGCTTCATTACTACTGTCAGGGGATAGTACCTTTAAAATAGTCACCAGTGTGTATCATTTGAATTAAGGAGTTTTACTAAATACCTTATAAGTACTGAACTTCATTTAAGTAACGCTCAGCATTTTGAAGAGCTGAAATTAAGGTTGTAAATTAAGATTTCAATAGGCAATATTAGGTAAGTATAATAGTCCCAGTGCTAACGCAGAGGCCAGCACAACGTTGGTGCTCAAGTGCTGTACTGGATCAACCAACCCTGCCTTTTTCCAGCATTGCTACATAAATGTTGCAGAGTTTTATTGATTTTGTCTGAGAGACAGAGAATAGAAAAAGATGGGAGAAGACAACAGAATGGTTATTGAAGAGATAGTAAAAGAAAGAACCAGAAAAATAAAGTGGGGGAACAGAGGAGATGAGCAGACACAGGCAACCCAGAGCAGACTCATATCAAGATTTATAACTTAGTCAGTGGACATTATGCTGCTCTCAGTGTACCATACATTTAACTGTTAATCGTTAATTTAACGAATAATCACCAAACACCTAATATAAGCCAGGAACAATAACAGTAATACTGTGGGATACAAGGAAAGCCACAAAAAACTAAAACACTCAATGACAGTATCATATAGGTCAGACATGTTTGGAGTTCTAAGGTGTTTACATTATTTGAGAGGATGATAGAGATTTTTTATTGATTTCAGACTAGAAGAAGCTAATAGCTCATGATAGAAAGTTTAAAATAACTACGAACAGAATTGGATTGTGGTATATATTCTCCAAATTTGTAGTTAAAAGAGATGGAATAAAAAAACATAATCCAAAGAGGGGGAAAAGCAAGAAAGGAGAAAAAAACAACATTAAAAGCAAAATTAAGACCACAGAAATAAATTCAAATATATCAATAACTATCATGGATATAAATGGATAAATGCTTCAGTTGAAAAACTGGCAGATTGAACCAGTTAGTTTTTTTTTTTTTTTCCTCAGACTAGATTTAAAAACACACATATAGGCAACTTACTATATCTTATCAATAAGAAGTACATCTAAAACATAATGATCCAAAAGTTCTGAAAACCAAAAAATAGAAAAAGATTCTAACCAACCAAAAGCTGGTGTACTTTAATATCAGTATCATACAAAGAAAATTTAAAAGTCAAGAGTAGAAAAAGATATTCCTAACAAAATGAAAATTAGTATACTTACATTAACATACAGAGAAAGCTGAAAGGCAAAAAAAAAAATTATTAAAGATAAACAAGGGGTGCCTGGGTCGCCCAGTGTTTAAGTGTCCAACTCTTGATTTTGGCTCAGGTCATGATCTCAGGGTCCTGGGATGGAGCTCCCTGTTCAGTGGGGAGTCTGTCTCCCTCTCCCTCTGTCCCTTCCCCTGCTCATACACTGTCTCTCTCTCTCTCTCTCTCGCAAATAAATAAATAAATAAATAAATCTTTTAAAAAAAGATAAACAAGATCAGAGTATAATTTTTAAAAGTATTAATACACCATATTTTAAACTTGGATGTATCAAATAATGAAGCTTCAAAATATACGAAGCAAGAATTGACAGATCTGCAAAAGAAATAGACAAATCCAAAGCATAATGGGACATTCAGTCATATTTGTCAGTACTTGATGAATCAAGTGTACAAAAAATTCATACCTTTATTAAAAATGTAGACTAATGGTCCTATGCTTAAGTGTCATTGTAGTTGTGTGTTTTCACAAAACATAACTAATTGCAAGAGACTTGTACAAATACACTCTGGACAGAAGTAAACAAATAAACAGACACAGACAAGACAGTGCCATATCAGACACAATTCTCTTAATTAATAGTTGTTGGAAAATGGAGTTGGCATAATTTACAATTTGGTCAACATTCATAGAGGCTGAATACCACAGATGTAAGGTGCACTATGACCACAAGAAGTTTTTTCATACTTTGCAAATAGTTTTGTATTTTAGCTATGAAGATTAGCTACCAGAGCCAAAGTTGGTCTTAACAAGTAAACTTTTTATGTATGTACATTCAAAGAATCTCTTACAGCTTTCTGGGGCCTATTCATTTTGCGGATAGGAATAAAAGCTGTAACAAGATTCTTCATGTCATGTATTCACATGGGATGCACAATTTTTATATACTCTCCAATTTCTTTAAGACAAAAGGAGGACTTGCAGCAGGGCCACATTGGTGAGGAAGTTCCAAATGGAGGAGATCCCATCCTCAGGTGTCTTCTGTTTCATGTCCCTGTTCAGCTTCAGCTCAAGCCCTTCATCTGAAATGTCATGGCTCTGCCTCGTTGGGCTTCCAGTTGACACTCTACTCGCTTCACTGCCTGGCACTTTGACAGTTTTAACTTCTCTGAACATCAGTTACTTTCTATGTAGAATGGAAGTCATAGTATCTAACTGATTCATTGTTGTGAATTTTAAGTGAGACATATTCAAAAAGCTTTACCCAGAGATATCAGCATTCTTCTCTCTTCCTCCTACCACCACCACCTTGTTCCTCTTACTCCTAATACCCCAGGACTTATCTTTTGACTCATTACCCTTATCAGCAAGAGAATAGATAAGAGGCTAAGACTGATGTTCTCCATCTGTGATGTCATGTTATATGCTCACCCTAACTCAGGCACCTACTCTTCATTCCCTTGGTGTCTCTGCTATGGGTTATAGTCTGGGTAACTTAGATGCCAAGCTTACCAGCCAGGGAAGCCGCATTATGCTTTAATTTCTATGGCCAATGCTGTTGTTATTGCATTGTTTTGTGTTCACTGAATACCAGATCACTATTATTATCATCATCATTGCAACTGATGACAATAATAAAACAATCTCTTAGGCTTTTGCACACAATGTCAACTCTCCTCAGGCTGTTTGGCTATTTTCTCAGTTTGATCTAAAACAGATCCTGAGTTGTCTCTTAGTTGATAGTATCTTTCCTAACTCATTTGATTTCAGTCATTTTTCCCTCTCCAGATTTTAAATGATGAACAAGTTCTGTACAGACTCTTCTCAGAACTGATTTAGTTTAGATTCAGTAGCAATCTTGCAGGATCATGGAGAGACTGCTAAGTTTAATGCCACAATCATCTCAGCTCCTACAGAGTATTCATTTCATTGTCAGCTGGTGGGAACAGGCAATTGCTGTGCTCTAAGGCTGATTCCCTTCAGTAATGAAGCAAGGCACTGGGACATTTTCATTTCTGAATTCCAAGTGAGTACATATTGTCATTTCAGATGCTATTCTAAGAGCTATCATTTGCTGGAGTGCATCTGGTACCACATTTATTTACAGCATTCTAATTTTTCTTTAAAACTTAGGGAAAGTAGGAAGAAACTGGGGTATCGATTTTGGATGTGTAGAGCTCAGCTAGAAAGATAGCATCAAGTTGTATTCTCCAAGGGAAAAATGCTCAATTTCTCATCATTTCTGAAACTGAAGACAGCATTAGAAACAATAATTGAAAATAAGTAATGGACAATCAGCCAGAGGGTTTATTTGATAGCAAAGAGATGTCGGAGTCCCAGGGAGAGAAAATCAAGTTGTAAGAGAGGCAAAGTGCTACCATGCAGTAATAATGAAAAATTGTGCAACTTTTGACTTTGATTCTGAAACATTTCTTACCCTGCTCTAAATGAGATGGTGAGCGCTATTATCTTGTTAAAAAAAATAAAGGAAAAGAAAATGAAAAATTGTGTAAGATAATAATTGCCTTGCCCTGAGAAAAAACCATAAAGCAAAGGAATATTGTAACACAGTATTGAAAAGTGAATTTAATATGGTTAAACAAGTAACTGAAGATATAAAAGACAACCACAAATCAGAAATTCAAAAACTCTGAAATTGTCAACAACTGTATATGATATTAGATAAAAGTAGAGTAACATTTTTAAAAAGTTCAAGGGAGAATGTGTGGTCCAGGAGTTTTATATGCTGTCCTTCAATTTTCACAGCTATAGAAAACTCATTTTAACCATGTAAGAACTCAGGGAATATTGCATTCACAAGTTCTTTCTTCCTGAGGAATCTGCTAGAGAACAGTCTTCATCCAGTCAAGAGGTAATTTTAGCCAAAATGCTTCTAGTGTGTATTTTTGCATATATTTAATTGTACATTTAAGAGTAAAATAAAGATAAGATTAGAATGTAAATGCTAAGTCCTCTGAATAAATAGAAATATCACAACTAAAAAATGAGAGAGGAAGGTATAAAGCTAACAACTGTATAAAATGTATAAGGAAAACATTAAGCACTTATGAAATATATTTAAACAAATGGAAAGGTATTCCATTTTCTTAGAAAGGAAGGATGACAAGATCATCAATCCAAGATAAAAATAAGACCCAAATAAAAATACCAGGTTTTTTAAAAAACAGAATTAGATAAATTGAATCTGAAGTTCATATGAAAAAAATCAATCAAGCTCTGATAGTTATAAAGAGGGGTAAAGGAAGAAAAGGGCAACGGGAAGTGAGGAGGCCAGCACTAGTAGATTCTAAAACATACTATGTAGCCTACGTATGCATCTTAAATCACTGGGGAAAAGATAATTCAACAAATTATATTGGGTTAACTGGAGAAATGTTGGAAAAAAATTAAGTTGGATCCTTATCTCAAACCATATACAAGAATAAATTTCTCAGGGCGCCTGAGTGGCTTAGTTGGTTAAGCATCTGACTCTTGATTTCTACTTGGGTCCTGATCTCAGGGTCCTGAGCTCGAGCTCCAGGAGGGACTCTGTGCTCAGTGGGGAGTCTGCTTGGATTCTCTCTCTCTCTCTCCCTCAGCCCCTCTGCACTGTGCTCTCTCTCTCTCTCCCTCTCTCTCTTTCTCAAATAAATGTTAAAATCTTAAAAAAAGAATAAACTCCTCTGATTTATCAGAGATCTGAATATTTTAAATAATGAAAATGAAAAAGAAACTATACATGTACTTAACAAAAAAGGAATTCCTCTATAAAATGGAAAAACTTTCCTAATTATGCCTAAACCTTACCTTGAAATTATTAGGGAAAAGATTGATAAATTTGCCCTCAAAAATCTGTAAGACAAAGAAAAAACAAAACTAAATTAAAAAGAACTATAAAAGATTTATAAAGTAAAGGGAAAGAAGATTTGCCTTGCCTCTATTATCTTTCTTCATCTCAATTTGATCTAAAATGGTTTTGAGAAGGGAGAGAAAAATGAAACAAGATGAAACCAGAGGGGGAGACAGACCGTAAGAGACTCTTAATCTCAGGAAACAAACTGAGGGTTGCTGGAGTGGAGGGGGGTGGGAGGGACGGGGTGGCTGGGTGATGGACATTGGGGAGGGTATGTGCAATGGTGAGCACTGTGAATTGTGTAAGACTGATGAATCACAGATCTGTACCCCTGCAACAAGTAATACATTATGTTAATAAAAAAAATTTTTTTAAATGGTTTTAAGTAAAGAGGCTGGATAAAATGATGTCTAAAATCCCTTTAATCTCAGTATTTTAGAATTCTGGTATGCATGGACTATCTAAAAGAGAAAAGTTATATTCTTAGAATGAATCTTGGTCTTTCTTTTTTCTTTCTGATAATCTGACTACTTCTGTTTAATCTCTTTGCCCAATCATAAAATATAGGACGTATTCCTACTCTTCCTTCTTTTTGTGTGGCACTCACTGATAGACTTCACTCTTCATTCCTCTCAATATGATGATCATGCCATCGGCCCATAAGCAGCTACTCAAGCCTCATGAATTAGAATTTCTGTTTCCTCATGTCTTTTAGCGTCCAGGAACTTTGGAACTTCAGAGTGAACAGACAACAGCTGATTAAGGTCGCTGGGTTTGTGGAGTGCAGGGTAATATAGTTAATTCAGAGAACTTTAGCCTGGGGAAAGGTGGTAGGAAAGGACAATATCCAGTAACAGGAAGTAAGTTCCATGACCTTTGACTCTGTGTGTATAGATGGTAGTTGGTGATTAGGAAGTGTAAGAGGGTGAAGAGACACAGGTGAAAAGAAGCACTATTTCTATCAGAAATTAGTTTTGTCAGTGATAATGACTGTAGTTACAAGAGCTTTCATGAAGGAAAAAAGGAAGCTAATTATATTTTTTCCTAGATAAATATACAACTTTTAGCTATTTGTAATATATTTATTCCAAAATTTTTTGAGTTTGCTTAAAATAAAAGATGCATTTACGAAGAAAAAACCATAATGGTGTATGAGATTGAGGATAATTATACATAATACCTTGGGTATAAACAGTTTAAAGGTTATGTGCTCATATCAGGCGTGATATTGTAAAGGCAAAATCCAAAAAAGAGGAGAGAAATATATTGAGTTATGTAATTCTCATTGTCATTTAAAAGTAAGCACATCTTGGGGTGCCTGGGTGGCTCAAATGGTTAAACGTCCGACTCTTGATTTTGGCTCAGGTCATGATCTCAGGATTGTGAGATCAAGCCCTGTGTCGGGCTCTGCACTAGGCATGGGGCCTCCCTCTCCCTCTGCCCCTTCTACCCCATTCTTCTCTTAAAAAAAAATAAGAAAAAGAAAAATAAGCATATCTTTTTTTTTTGAAGTAATAGTTCTACTTTTATTTATTTATTTATTTATTTATTTATTTATATATTTATTTATTTTTGGAACATCTTTTTAGGAGAGAGAGTGTTTTTTCCCCTATTGTTAAATTCTTTGAGAAGTTTGTTTATTGGAAGGATCCTTATATGGGAACAGGGAAGGAAACATTAACAGTGGGTCTGTGACTAGTTTCCTCTTTCCTCAGGGCTTCCTGAGGTAAGATTGACCTGAATTTTTACAATGACTTATGGAATATACAACTAAAAGACAAATGAGAGTTTAACAGGAATACTTTCTGAAGGGTATACGTGGTTTATCTATTTTCTTATTAATAAATCTGAAATTTATGGAATTCTGTGCTGTAGCTGTGATGAAGAATAGGATTTAATTATGTAGCTAGAACAGGTCTATGTGATTAATGAGATATATAAGAGATCCCAAGCTCAGTGGTTTTCCTGTGTTTGGCTGACACCTAATAGATGGCATAATTCTGAAACCAAATGAACCCAGGTGCAGAAAAGTGTCCTCTAAGAGCTGCATCTGATATTTCAAGCTTCATAGATACTGCTTGTATTATTGCTTTGATTTTTTTGCTAATCATTAATAAAGCTTGAGGCTGCGAAAGACTCGTATTTCACTGATTGATAATTCAGGCCTTTGTGATTGTGCAGAATACTGAACAGTATAAGCAACAGCATCTCCCACTTTCTTTTAGAAAGGATGCTGCCACTTTCTTCGCTTAACTATTCCTTATAGATGACCTTCATAGCTGCTGAAGAGCCAACACAGTGAAAGCAAACTGTTTCTATAAGGACTCAAATATGTGGCTTCTTGGAGGTTGGGCTCAGTTCAAGGCTAGAATTCCAGAAATCTAGAGCAATGAATCACCAGCATGTTCTATAGAGTCTCTTTCAAATACTAACAGTCTCAATAAGGCTTCTATCAAGAGCTCTGCAGGGATCCATTTATAACAAAGCTTTCTAGAGAATGGCTGAAGTTAAGTGTTGATTGAAAGGAAGGTCTTTAAGATGTAGAAACAAGATGTACTGTACAAATTTGACAATGTTATAAATTTTAAAAGATTTTTCTTCTTTTTTTCCTTTGGACTGGATGCAAGACAATTATGTATATGATCTATGTTAATAGATCATTTATACCTGAACACTGACCAGCAAATACCAATTCTGCATACATTCAAATAAAAGTAAGAATCATTCTTTTATGAGTATTACTTTCTTGTAAGAGTACCCTTTATATATGCTTTGTATTTATAAGTTGTTAGGTACATAGTACTTGTTTCTTCTTCACTTTTTTTTTTTTTTTTTTTAAAGATTTTATTTATTTATTTGAGAGAGAGAGAATGAGAGACAGAGAGCACGAGAGGGAAGAGGGCAGAGGGAGAAGCAGACCCCCTGCTGAGCAGGGAGCCCGATGTGGGACTTGATCCCGGGACTCCAGGATCATGACCTGAGCCGAAGGCAGTCGCTTAATCAACTGAGCCACCCAGGCGCCCTCTTCTTCACTTTTTTAAAACTTAAAAATACTTTTCCCTAGTAAATTTTCCTACTGGGTAAAAAATAGGTGATCCAGTGTGGAAAAAAATTTTTTTTGCCCCTAGATTAGTTCTTATTGTAAACCAATGAATGATCTTTTGTTTGATTGACCTGAATCAGTCCCTTAGAATTTATCACATTAAATTTATATTTTTTACCTATAAATACGAGTATCAGACCCTAGACTTATGGGGAGCTTATCAAGGTGAGGATACTCTTCCATCTGTCCTAGATACACCTAACAGGAAAATGCCTCCTTGTTAGGAAAGCAAAGGTAGGGCCAAGGTGGGGGTCAGGGGACAAAATAAAATAATTTAGAAAATGGGGGTTGAAAAGAGGAGAGTGTGAAATCTCCTGAGTCATGGCTTTTTAAGTCCCTGGATTATACTAGTACAATGAATTCATTTGTACATTCTGAATGTACTGGTATTTTACTGGGCAGTATTGTCTACATCACACCCAAGGTGGTACTTTTAATCAAATCATTCAGTTGGCAAATATTTTCGAAGGCTTGTTTTTTCTTAGCACTGGACTTTGTGCTAAGGATACAAGTAATTAGCAAAATAGTTAGGGCTCCTTCCTTTGGGGAGACCATTATCTTAGGAGAGAAAGAGACATTTAATTGAGTACTCAATTGATTATTTAGTTATAATTGTGATAAATACCTCAAAAGAGCTATATGCCATGGAAGGCTATAAACAGACAATCTGATGTAAAGTGAGGTTAAGTAAGGTTCGTTGTGTTTTGTTCACTTAGAGAGAGAGAGTTGAGGGGCGGGGCGGGCAGAGGAAGAGAGAGAATCCTAAGCAGGCACCATGTGGGGCTTGATCTCACAACCCTGAGATCATGACCTGAGCCCAAATCAAGAGTCGGTCACCCAACCAACTAAGCCACCCAGGTGCTCCAGCAAGGTTCCTTTAATTGCCAAAGATGGTACAGTTTAGAAGTAGCAGAGCAGAAATTTGAATCCAGATATAATCTTACTCTGATGCAGTACATTTACCACCTCCAACTAAATAGTGGCACAAAATACCACATGAGCAAAAAGAATCGTGTATTAATTTTCTATGACTGCTGTAACAAATTACCACAAATTTAGTAGCTTAAAACAACACAATATATTATTTTACAGTTCTCTAGGTTAGAAGTCCAGCACAGGACTCATGGGCTAAAATCAAGGTGTCAGCAAGTGTATATTCCTTTCTGGAGGCTCTCTGGGAAAATCGGTTTCCTTGCAGAGTTTTCCATCTGTAAGAGGCTGTCCTCTTTCTTTAGCTTGTGTTCTCCTTCCTCCAGCTTCAAAACCAGCAAAGATGAGTCAGGTTCTTCTCACATCCCATCACTCTGACCTACCCTTGGGCTTCCCTCTTTTGCTTTTAAGGACTCTGGTGATTACATTGAGCCCAGGTGGATAATCCAGGATAATCTCTCTATTTTAAAGTCAGTTGATTAGTAAACTTAATTCCCCTTTCACATGTAAGGCAACATATTCACTGGTTTTGGGGGATTACGATGTGGATGTCTTTGGGGGGGTCATTATTCCAACTACTACAAGGGGGATATTAATTGTGGCTTAAGAGTAGAAGAATCAGAGATAGCATTTGGTGGAATGAGTATGATAAATAGATAAGTGCTGCAGCATGAGCAAGACATGGAAAGGATTTCCAACTACCAGTTCAAGAACTATGGACTTCAGGGGAACATGAATCCATATATGGAGTTGGACTCTGATCCAGAGAAGCAACTGTAAAACATATTTTTTTAAATAAATAATTAGAAATATGAAACTTCCAAGATATTTGATGATATTGAGGGTTTGTTACCTCATTTTGTAGAAATTATAATTGTATTATGGTTATGTATATAAAAATATTCTTTATCTTTTAGGTACATACATTCATACATATGAAATGTTAATGGATGAAATCATAAGACAACTGAGATTTGCTTTCAGTACAGAAAGAGAGAGATGAAACCATTTTGGCCATGGGTTGATGATTATTGAATCAGAATGCTGGGAGCATGGGGATTTATCTTGCTCTGTGGTTTGAAATTTTCCATAATAAAAAGTTAAAGTTAAAAATAAATGCCTTTTTTTTAAGTCTGAATAATATTCTATTGTATGTATATAACACATTTTCTTTATCCATTTATCTATCAGTAGACATTTAGGTTGCTTCCACATCTAGGCTAGTATGAATGACGCTGTGGTGAACACAGGAGTATAAATATCTCAAAATTTGGGGATGTTATGCTAAGTGAAATGAACCCATCACAGGACAAATACTGCATAGTTCCGTTGAGATGAGGTACCTAATGCAGTCAAACTCACGCAAGCAGAAAGTAGGAAGGTGGTTGCCAGAGGAAGGGGTGGGGCAGTGGAAATGGGGAGTTGCTGTTCAACAGAAAAAGTTTCAGCTATTCAAGTTGTAAAATGTCTAGATACCTGCAGGACAACATTGTGCCTTGTGGTTAACAGTACAGTATTGCATGAATTTAAAACAAAGATATGTCACCATTTTGCAAATTTGATGACGAATGAATAATTTAAGTGATGACTCTATCAAATATCATTATTTTTTTTACATTAGTTATAATCTTTTCAGATATTTTATGTAATCTGGTCAGCCAGTATATTGTCCACAATTGTCATTAAAACATTTACCTTTTTACTTTATAGGTAATGATTTTACCCCATGATGACACTCTTATGTCATGAATTGAATTCATTGGCAGAGACCTCAAGTTTAATTATCAACACACCAATTATCTCTTCATTCTATCCGATAAAATTATGCCATAGTTGACATACCCAAGAGATCTTTAATCTTAAAGTTTATAAAAATACTAACTAGATAAAACTTAGCCCTGTGGTCTATGACTCATTATACCTGCATTATAGCCTCAGCATTCTTTTTTTTCCTTTTTTTTATTATTATGTTATGTTAATCACAATACATCATTAGTTTTTGATGTAGTGTTCCATGATTCATTGTTTGCGTGTAACACCCAGTGCTCTATTCAGTACGTGCCCTCCTTAATACCCATCACCAGGCTAACCCATCCGCCTGCCCTCCCTCCCTTCTAGAACCCTCAGTTTGTTTCTCAGAGTCCATAGTCTCTCATGGTTCATCTCCCCCTCCGAT
Organism: Neomonachus schauinslandi; assembly: GCF_002201575.2. NCBI lineage: Eukaryota > Metazoa > Chordata > Mammalia > Carnivora > Phocidae > Neomonachus > Neomonachus schauinslandi. The sequence goes on along the minus strand of NC_058414.1, from coordinate 78,418,588 downwards.
TCCCCCCCTTCATTCTTCCCTTCCTGCTATCTTCTCCTTTATTTATTTATTTTTAACATATAATGTATTATTTGTTTCAGAGGTACAGGTCTGTGATTCAACAGTCTTACACAATTCACAGCGCTCACCATAGCACATACCCTCCCCAGTGTCTATCACCCAGCCACCCCATCCCTCCCACCCCCCACCACAAAATGCATTCTTTTAAGGCCATTCAGTTGTCTCATTTTTTTTGGAACAGGGCCAATAAAACTCAGGTAAAGGAGAATTATGCAGATTAGCACATTTAAACATGTTTTCATCCTTGACATTAAGCTTTGACTGGTGATTTCAAAGTAAAATTAATTAGAGAAAATAATTTCAACCCTAAGCACATATGGTCAGATATTTGTGATATATGTTCTTGACATGCTTCACAGTTAAAATACAGACTTTGAAGGTTTGCTGTGTTATAGGCAATGAGTGCTCCTATAATATGGCTCCTTGCAAAAGTTTCCAATTTAAAGTAATATCTCTCATCTTTTCTTTTATAACAACTCACAGAAATAAGTGAGAACAGCAGAATCTAACGTAGATAACAAATAGGAATGAGCACAAGGACATTAAATGAAGACTGACTGCCACTTCAGTGACTTATAGAGGACCTTATTTTATTCTCTGACTTTTCAAATTTTACATACCACCTTAATCCTAGGACTTTGAAGCTAGGATGGACATCAAAGCATCAAGGTAACAAGTTATTTTGCACCTTTGATATCAGATGGTAGAAGTTGCTGGGCCATATGAGCTTCCCCATAGCTTTCAGCAGGGAGGTGTAGATGGTTTACTTAAATACCGTATTTAGAATGATTTGTCTATACTTTAATCCCACCTTAGAAATCCTAGTATTTGTATGTAAACCTGTTGTTACTGGAGTATTTGAGCCATCACCACAGGGGCAAACCTGAAGATACTGTGAAAGTAGTGGTTACAGATTTGTGATGCTTTAGTCATGTGCTTTCTCCCAGGCTCCTCTGTTTGTGAACCATGGGTTTGCAGAAGAAGGCCTGGCTCAATCTACCAGCACAATCTGTGGCTGCAAAACTGTCGTGCCTGATATAAAACTATCTGGTAAAAGGAGTGTTCTTGGGACCATGACCCCTTTACTATGATACGCTAAGCAAACAAATGAAACTTTTAAGTACAACCATCAGACCCAGTTGCCTACTAGGCAACTTCTGAGGAGCTGAGGGCTGAGAAATTGTTTGAACTGAGACCTTGGCCGTAGCTGATGAACTATTTTAATTCTTTTTACTACTGAAATTCTCTCCTTTTAGTTCACTTCTTGTGGCCTGAAGAATAGAGGGCTGCTTTACTGAGCTATGATCAAGAACCATCTCTATGTATTATCCGTATGCCAAAGATTTTAATAATTAGGGACTGAAAGTCCTAAAGAAAGTGGGATGGAGGGACATAGTGATCTATAAATCTAAAAGAAAGTTAACATTTTACATTTGACCCAAGTTTTATAATATTCAATAATATCTTCAATTCTCTAAGATGTAGGAATATTTTTTTTGCAAAATAGAAATAACTTCATTTTTTCTACACTAAAAAAGTATATATTCATTTCAAATAATTCAGAAAATACAAAGCATATAAAAAAGAGAATTAAAATCACAATCTCATCACTAAAAGATAATTTCTATTAATAATTGGCTATGTATTTTTTCAGACTCTTAAATATATCTACTACTTGTTCTTACAAAAATATGATCATATATACTGTTTTGTGACCTGATTCGCCAACCCCTACCCCCTGCTGCCCCTTAACCGCACACACACACACACACACACACACACACACACACACACACACCCCACTGGGACTTTCTATTTCAAAAATGTGCTTATATATAACCTAAACCTAAAGAGGTTGAATAATGTCTAAGCTGAGGATTTTCTGTTAAGGAGTAGGAAAGATGAAGGATTACTACTTAACTATTAGAAATAACAGAAGTGGGGACGCCTGGGTGGCTCAGTCGTTAAGCCTCTGCCTTTGGCTCAGGTCATGATCCAGGGTCCTGGGATCGAGTCCCGCATCGGGCTCCCTGCTCCTTGGGAGTCTGCTTCTCCCTCTGCCTTTCTCTCTCTGTCTCTCATGCGTAAATAAATAAAATCTTTAAAAAAAAAAAAAAGAAATAACAGAAGTGTGTATGTTTTCCCAAGGATCACAAACCTGGGCTAACATGGCAGAGGCACCAAGCAGAGTTTTGAGGAATATGTCATTTCAGGTGTGATACAGAATACAATAGGATGGTCCCATGTGGTTGAGAACAATTCTGAACTCCATGTTACAGTTTCAAGTCTATATTTGTATTTTGCTTTAAGACACTTTATTGCTGGGCTAGTTAGGAGTAGCTATGCATAAGTTTATTAGTTACCAATTTTATGGTGAGCTCTCCATATCCTTGTTGCTATATAAAAGCTGAATAAGAAGATAAAATATAGTTGCTGCTTATTTATGTCAGCATTCAGGGAAAATGAGATAGTGCTACTGAAGGAGGCCCAGACCTGGTGGTGCTTACAAACCTTGGCAGTCAAGTTCAATGTGGTTACAGGAAACCTTGAGACATGAGGAGGTACTCTAGCTTTTAAGTTGCAGGATTTTTAGACTGCATATTGCAGTAACAACCTGTCTACTTTGAGATTGGCTAAAAAAATAAAATAAAAGGTGTCCTCAAACCTGATTTTCCTATATCAGACTAAATTTACCAGGGATTTATAGTCCAAATTTTTGTCCTGAGCAAGAGTGTTATCTTGTTGAATGTAATAAGCATCTCCTTTTGACATGCGATCATAGGTTAAAGAATGTTAAATACATACCTAAATATATTAAAGATTTATCTAGTCAAATAATGTTTAATTTACCAGTGGAAGAATTAAAGGCTAGAGAAGTGACCTTTTAAGACTGCATGAATAGGGCGCCTGGGTGGCTCAGTTGGTTAAGCGACTGCCTTCGGCTCAGGTCATGATCCTGGAGTCCCTGGATCGAGTCCTGCATCGGGCTCCCTGCTCAGCGGGGAGTCTGCTTCTCCCTCTGACCCTCCCCCCTCTCATGCTCTGTCTCTCATTCTCTCTGTCTCAAATATATAAATAGAATCTTTAAAAAAAAAGATTGCATAAATAATTACTGACAGAGCTGTGATAGGAACACATGACTCTTGACACCTAGGGAGTCTACTGGACAATATATAATGTATTAGCTCTCTGTTTTATTTTCTGTATTCTGACACTTTGACATCTGGGGCCTTTCTGAGCCCGGAGAGCCTGTGCCTTATAGAGTTAGCCAACTTATAGAGATAGTAAAGAACTTGCTTATCAGCACACTTGTCAGTTGCAAACTAACCACCCCAGAGCCCACATCCCTGACCACCTGCTTTATTAGGCTCTCACACTCTCAGTCACTATCCATCTGCCCTAATCACCCCAGGAAACAGAGGACCAGGTATCAGACAACAAGAGAGAGGCTCTGTGCCCCAAAGTCCACTGAAATTATTCAATCTCAAACCTGCTTACCCTATCTCACCTGCTCCTTCCCATGAAAAGCACAATAAAAGCTTGTCCTCATATATCCCCCTCCCACTGTGGCTCCTGATTGATCCTGCTGCCTCTCCGTGTGCCCCACCCCCACCCCATGATATGGTGATGCCCTGTCTTTTGGGACCTGTGAACAGAACAAACTATCTTTTCATTGGCAGTGATCTCCTAATCTGCTGGCCTTGGCATAACTGAATAATAATTAAAAATCCATATATCAAAACACATAGGCTTCAGTTCTGCTACTACCACCAAATGAGCATTATGTGTACAGAGATTACAATCATTGCCTCTGATTTCGCTTCATACCAATACTGTATTGTCTTCAGTCATTCAAGTGGATCTAAGAGAGGTCAGTACTACACCTCTGTTAGGATATTATATATACATTGATTATTTACAATTCCCCATGGTTCAGCCTCTTAGTAGAGCAAGTAGGAGTTTTCTCTGCCAAGCACTGTTTTGTTTTGTTTTTTAATCAGTGTGAGAACTAGAAATATGGGGCTTTAATAATCAAAGTTAAACTCTTACTCATGTTTTAATTATCCTCCTAAACTATAGATGGAAGCTTATTCAACAGGCACAGTGCCTCTTGTCTCTATAAATCAAAAGGTGAGGGAGACAGATCAACATTTTAGGACTAAGAAGACAGAAACTGACACTTCTGTTTTTCAGAGTAGAACTTATTTTCTGCTCTGATATTATTACTCGGTCTTGTCATCTCTAATCTGACAACTACCAAGTTTTCTAGTAGCTTCAATGGATGGTCTGGTAACTTTATTTTTATATCTTCCTCTAACATTTACAGATGGTGAATTTCATACTGGTTTCAAGAAAACGTGGGCTGATCATGGCAGTTTCCTCAATATTTTTATTCCTGATATTATATTTCAACAGGGTAGAATTTGCAAAATGGAGAGTGCTGCTGGTAAATAAAGATTATATTAGTAAAGATCTATGCATCCTCAGAGGAAAAGGAATTGATTGAAGTGAAAAAGAATGTCTGTGGTGTTTATCTAAAAACTAACATTAGCAGAGCAAACCTCCTGGGAATTTTTCTGTGCCTCCACAGCTCTTCTGTTTGTAGATTCCAGGCTTTGGTGTCAGAAACACCTTGCATTTACATGCATTGACTCTTTCCTCTCTCCTGATATTTGGATAGCTAGAGAACATTAATAAACTCACTTTGGAGCCTGATGTATACAATCCACATGATTTTACATCTTACAGTAAACCGTAGAGTAGATGACCCAGGAGACTCAACTTGGTCAATTTTTCAGAAAATGTAGTCTCATCTGGCTTACCTTTGTATGTAGTTTCTTAGTATTGTGTTGTGAATGAATGCATGATTTTTGGTTTGGTATGTTAGAGAGCAAAGACCTATTTTCTAATTGCTTATGAGCTTAAAATCCTCAAAAATCAGACATAGAAATAGTATGGTCCTGGACATAATAGCAACTCCACAATGATAACCTCTTGGTCATGACAATGACAGTCTGGCCATCTGTTACCTAAGAGTTAATCACGGTCCTGAAATGAAGTCAATAGCTTTTCTTAATTTAGTCAGTTATTAAAACAACCAGTGGCATCAGCCTACAGATTTATTTCTATTATCAGAGGTAGTAATTCCTTGAGGGTTCTTATTTCATAGGAAATAAGGTAATCATTAACAAGTGATATGCTGGAACATGTTCCAACTCCTGACTAATTAAAAAGATTTTAAGCTCGAAGCAAGTATCTTGGAAATTTATAAAGATTTGTGATATTAAAAACTGGAAGCATCAGCAAGCATAATACAAAAAGTGAGGAGAAAACACTCAAGTCTGAGGTGTAGAAAGGAAAACCTCAGACAGGAGGTCTAAGAAAAGAATGAGCTTTGACAACAGTGGGCTACAGTGTCCAGGGGATTGGCCCACTGGCAGACAGGACAGGCACTGACCTTGTGAATCACCAGGACATGTAATAAACCAACATTGGCTGGCATTACTTCACTATCTGAGCTTATTTCTAGAATTCTCCTGGTTTGTCTAGCCCTTTTTATGCTATTATTTCAACGAAGTGATTATTTAAAATCCCTAGCCATGGCACCCAGAATTAAGGTCTTCTTTTCAACAAAGTCATACCCTAGGATCTGATATCTGGGAATAGATTAGCATCTGTTACATCTGTTATAACTACACATATTCTACACTCTTGTAAAGACTTCTCATTTTAATTCGAGTTGTATGTCTGCTTAAGAAACTTGTAACATTTCCCCCCCATTTTTGTTTTTAAAAAAATTTCTATCTTACTGTCTGACCTAATAGAAATTAAACTAATAAATTTTTACCTTATTGTCAAGTTGTTAAAATGTGGAGAGTGACTATATTTTCATCTATGTTGACCATTAATTATTTGCAACATAGTTAAGGAATGTTAAAGACTCACTGTGAACTGGTAGTACTGTTATATCCTGTGAACCATCTCAGGACCACAAAAAGTGCTCTGTGGAAACCATGTTTTCGAGGTCTGATGTTGAGGTGACTCAGATAAGAAGTCAGAACCAGAGGTTTAGATATAAGCAACTAGAAAAAATATACAGCAGAAGCAGAAGGTAGGATGGTAGTTCAGATTCTTCTGAAATAAGGAGAAGACTTTAATATACCAAACGGAGCTGATCCTGGATGATATTTGGGACATCCAGGACATAAAGAGCTGCTCAGTTCTACTTTAGTTAAAATTAGGCAGATGCTCTGAAATTCATCTGGTGCTTCCGAGTCCTAATCCTGGTGGTCTGAGGTTAATACTGAATATGGAGGGGTTTTAGATGCATTCACCTTTCTCAAACTTGGACACTACTTAAAGTTTGGCTTATAAATCTCTCTCTTTTGCTGAATGGGCTCAGGGAACAGCCTAAGAATATTTTATTGAATGTTATTTTCAGTGAACTTACTTTTATTTTAAAAAAAATGATAGACTGGTTTTAGACTAGTTTTAAGTTTATAAATTGAGCAGATAGCACAGAGGGTTCCCATGTACCTCCTTTCTCCCATGCTTGTAATTTCTGCTGTTATTGCCATCTTACATTAAATGTGGTGCTTTTGTTACCATCAGTGAACCAATATCAATACCTTGTTTCTAATTAAACTCCGTAGTTTACATCAGGGTTAACTCTTCCTATTGCACAGAAAGTTCTACAGTTTTGACAAATGTATAATGATGTACATCTGCCATTAAACTAAGTAATTGTTTAGGTTGAGTGAGTGAATCAAAGATAATTTTAAATTGGCCATATGGCATGACCACAAAGATGTTTAAATCTCAAGTATCAGTTTAACCTTTTCTTTCTAAATAATATATGGAAGTTAGGCTAATATTATTTTGCAATAAAAAAAGCATAATATAGATGGCAGGGCAAAGAAAGAAAAAAAAATCTCCCAATAAGAAAAATAGAGTGCTTGAGTCCCCTACTTTACTTGGCCAGAGAGATCAAGCTACTCCCAACCAATACCTTTGTTAGAAAGTTCACCAGAGCTAGAACCTTGCAGCCATGCAGCAGTGAATTGAAGTGGTGCATAGAGAAATGAGTACTGGGGTACTCTCAAAAAAAAAAAAAAAGACTACTTACCAGCCAAGAACTATTCCAGATACTTTTAGATACCATGATTAAAGACAGTTTACTCCATGCTTTACTGTTTCAGGTAATTTCCTGACTTAGGAATCAAATCTTTACTTAATTTGATACCATTAAATGCATGTCTTTAAAAAAAAAAACAGTTCAATCAGCAAGAGTACAGTAGGTTTGGTTTATTCTGTCCTTGATTTGGTTGATTCAACAGCAGTCCAATTTCATCAATAATTAATAAAGCTACCAGGTTCTTGTACATGGTTTTGTTATTGTCTTAGCTGGTAGGCATAATACCATTGGTTGGTTTCTTTTCTTCCTCATATAATTTTGGCTTTTTCAACTTCTTCCTTCCACTATATTTACACTTTGTTTTTATTTAAGTACTACCATTATCTTGGTTATCTTGGTGGTTATTGCCTTTTTCTGAGGTAATGTAATGTTTTTCCTAATTGTGATTTCACTAGAATAAATCTTTTCCTGTTTTGTTCTGGAGGCCCCTTTATCTTCTTCACCCACAGAATACCCTGACTTTAGGCCTTTGGGCTGTAACATTGAGTTGCAATAATGTGTGATCCATTAGCACATAGGTTTTAGGTAAAGCTGTTTTCTAGGACTCTGTCCACTGGAAACTGAATGCTCTTAAATTACTTTTTAGATGTGTCTTCTCCACCCCCCCCCCCCCCCCCTTTTTTTCCCCCCAACCTAATCCTTTTTTTTTTTTTTTTTTTTCCCTTTTCCAGACTCTTTTGGGAAATTTACATCATCTTTCTTTCCATACTAGGTTTGTTTAACAACTTCAATTAGGAGTCATCAGCCAACATTGTTTTTGAGAAGTTCATCTCTTATTTCAGATGATTAATGAAGACAAAGGTTTTCTTCCCTTCTAACTCTTACAGAATTTTGCTTACACTGCTCTCTTAACACCTCCCAGACAGCCTTGTACGTGATTGGTTGTGTTTATTTTCCTTAAGAGATTATAAGCATCTTTAGGGCAGAGGATATGCAGCTTTGCATTTTCCACAGGGACTAGCATAATGCTTTTCACACAGTAGGAACTTGTTATATATGTGGGAATTACATTATTACGGATATTTGTAGTAAACTGTGCAAATGCCTCTAGAAATATTGCCATTCAACCTAACACACAGTCTGTGTTTTTTCTTCTCAATGTCTTTCAGCTGATGTTTACTGCATGTACTTATGCAAATTAATTTGAATTCACACTGTTTTTATAGTTTGGGATGCTACATTATGTCTTTTAAAATCCAAGCACACAATAAGTGTTACATTTGTTCTAATCACAACATGAAATTCAATGGGGAAGTTTTGTTTTGTTTTTTTATTTTTAAGTTAATTGGGCATTTCCATCCTGGCGCTTAAGATTCTGATTGCTTTTGTTTCAAGTATTTAAATGCTTTCCCTTGGCATTTTCTAATTATTACATAAAACAACAGGGATATACAGAGCAGTGTTTTAGCCTTCACTCTTGTTTTACCAGGGAGTCCAAAGTGGTTATGTTAACACTGAGAACTTTCTTCATAATTTCTGCCCAGTTTTCTGTGATAACATATTTTCCTGCTTTCAAATGGAAAACAATTGCTGTAAAAAAAAAAATGGAAAACATTAAAAAGCATTAATAAGGAAATAAAATTTAACTATAACTTATAATTCAGAGATATCATCATTAATGTTTTAGGAATATATTCTTCCATTTTTTTAATAAAACTTTTTGTTTTATCATTTTCTTCCTTCTACTTAAATGCATATGTGAAACATTTTCGAGTTCTTAAATATTCTACAATAGCATTTTCAATATTTTCTTATTGAAGAAAATTTTGATATAATTTTGACGTTCTTTGTTTTGGATATAAAGGACTTTTTCTTACTCATATCCTTATAAACACCAGTGTAGGGGTGCCTGGGTGGGCTCAGTTGTTAAGCATCTGCCTTCAGCTCAGGTCATGATCCCAGGGTCCTGGGATCAAGCCCCGCATCAGGCTCCCTGCTTAGAGGAAGCCTGCTTCTCCCTCTCCCACTCCCCCTGCTTGTGTTCCCTCTCTCGCTATGTCTCTCTCCGTCAAATAAAAATTAAAAAAAAATCTTTAAAAAAATTTTTAAAAACCACCAGTCTATTACTGTCAAACATACTTTATGATTAATTACTTTTCAATAAATTGGTAGCCTTAAGTGTACAGAAAGGAACCCTGACTAGTACTTGGACTACTATAATAAGTTCCTGAAGTTAGATTGCTTGCTTGTTTACTACTCAGTCATTGTCATTGGTGAGCCAACAATCTGACCTAGCAGTTTCTAGGCACTGAAATTATGGTTCTTTGATGGAACACCATAATTAGACAACTAAAAGAAAGGACAACTCTGTGCTGAGGCATTAGTATGGCCAGAGAGGAAGTGGGCAAATACCCCAATTTATGCTGTGCCATAGAGAATGAAGTATATTTTCTTATAGTATTTCTATGGTAATGATAATGTAAATGCTGGTACTGAACTGATAAAAAATTGAGATGTAACTAAATTGGGAAAATGGGGAAAGGAGAAATAGGTGTCATGGTGTAAGAGTGCCATATCAGTTGTATCTGTTAAGATTAGGTTTGGTTTTATATATAAAATGGAAATACAAAGGAGATAGACTTAAATAGATTGTAGACTTATTTCCTCTCAGGTAAATGAGTTTGGGAGATGGATTGCCCAGATTGATCTGGAAGTTCCATCAAGTACTTGGAATCCTATGCTTTTTTTTTTTTTTTTAAAGATTTTATTTATTTATTCATGAGAGACAGAGAGAGAGAGAGAGAGAGAGGCAGAGGGAGAAGCAGGCTCCCAAGGAGCAGGGAGCCCGATGTGGGACTCTATCCCAGGACCCTGGGATCATGACCTGAGCCGAAGGCAGACGCCAACCATCTGAGCCACCCAGGTGCCCCAGAATCCTATGCCTTTTAAATCACTGTTTTGTCATGTCAGTGTGTTGCCCTCCTCCTCAAGGACCAAGGTGGCTTCTGGAGATGTATTCATGACAACTGCATTCCAGGAAGCAGGAAAGAGGAAGGGGAGAAAGAAACCTTCATTCAGAAAAATATTGAATCATGAGTACAGATCAATAAATTATCATAAAGGGAACTCACCCAAGTAGCCACAACCCAGGTCAAGGAACAGAATATTACCAGCATCATAGGAACGCTTCCTGTGCTTCCTCCCAATCCCCAAAGCGTCCTTCTGCTCTCCAAAGATAACCACTATTCTTGCTTCTACCATTGCAGATTGGCTTTTCCTATTTTTGCATTTTTAGAAATGAAAACAGTCTTCTGTGTCTGGATTCTTCAATGTAACATTATTTTCTGTGAAATAATCTATGTTCTTGTAAGTAGCTACACTTCATTCAAGAACTTGGGAAATGTCATTTTAAGTTCTTCTAGCTTCCATTGTTCCTGCTGAGAAGTAACCTGTAATTTTGAAGGTAATCTGCCTTATTTCTTTTTCTTTAAATTTCCATATAATTAACATACAATGTTATAGTAGTTTTAGGAGTACAATGTAGTAATTTAACAATTTTATACATTACTCACTGCTCATCATAATAAGTGTACTCTTAATCCTGTTAATTTATCTCACTCATCACTCTGGTAACCACCAGTTTGTTCTCTATAGTTAAGAGTCTGGTTTTTTTGGTTATCTCTTCTTTATTTTTTTGTCTGTTTTATTCAATTCCGTATATGAGTGAAATCTATGGTATTTCTCTTTCTCTGACTGACTTATTTGGCATTATATCCTCTAGATCCATCAATGTTGTTGCAAATGGCAAGATTTCATTCTTTTTTATGGCTGCCATTGTATATGTGTACCACCTCTTCTCTATCCATTCATCAGTTGAAGGACACTTGTGTTGCTTCCATAATTTGGCTATTGTAAATAATGCTGCAGTAAACACAGGGGTGCATGTATCTTTTTGAATTAGTGTTTTTGTATGCTTTTTTTCCCCTAAGATTTTATTTATTTATTTGACAGAGAGAGACACAGCGAGAGAGGGAACACAAGCAGGGGGAGTGGGAGAGGGAGAAGCGGGTTTCCAGCAGGGCTGGATTGCAACACCCTGGGATCATGACCCAAGCTGAAGGCAGATGCGTAACAACTGAGCCACCCAGGCGCCCCAGTGTTTTTGTATTCTTTGGGTAAATAGTAGTGGAATTACTGGCTCATTTGGTAATTCTATTTTTAATTTTTTGAGAAACATCCATACTGTTTTCCACAGTGGCTGCATCAGTTTGCATTCCCACCAGTAGAGCACAAGAGTTCCTTTTTCTTTACATTCTCACCAACACTTATTGTTTCTTGTGTTTCAAGACAGTGAGGTAGGCCAGAGACTTATGATTTAGCTGTAACCTCGGTCAAGTTACCTAAATACTCAAATCTTCTTTTTCCATCTTCTAAATAGGAATAGTGGTAGTATATATTTTATAAGGTTGTCATGAAAATCAAAATAATTCAAATAAGCACTTGGCTTACAGTAAATGACATGTTATTTTTTATTGCCCAATAAAATATTTTTTAATAATAAAAAAAGATTTTCACAGTAGCCACTAAATCTTCATCTTTGGTGGGTTATGCTCTATTTCCTTCTTTGGTTGGTTAGTTGGTTTCTGTTTTGAATCAGTGCTACCAGAATTAACTATGCTTTCTCCAGATGTACACAAACTTTCAGCAATTTAATGTAAAGACTTCTGAGTGTCTTTGTAGTTCTCAGTGTAATTTTACATTTTGCAAAAAGGACAGTAGGAAAATTCAAAATGTTCACTAAATGCACTACCCATCACATACAAAATTTACAGGACATGTACATCACTAGATATGTATACTAAACTTTTGTTTCCCTTTCTTTTTCCCCGTAGTGGGCATGGATTTGCACAAACCTGATCAGTTCTACCAACTCATATTCAGCCCCCCTTATGCCCAATAGAATGTGTTAAATAACTAAAAGTGTATATGTCTGGTAGCTGAGAAACAGACAAAGAAGACAAGAAAAAATTATACTACTCTTTTAATCCCTTTTAAACTCTTCTCCACAACTCTAATTATTGGTTCTTCATCTGATTTAAAGATAAAATGTGGCGTGTCATTCTCTAGGAGGTAAATATAATATTTTTAAGGTCTTGAGTCCTAAGATTTAGAAGAACCAATCCCTGTATTACAATAGGAACAGCTGCTTATATCTGGAGTCTCCTGTCTCCAGAGGTTAGCATAACATGAATTAGCGGCATATACCATTTAAGGTCAAATAAAAAAATTATTTACATTATGGGTTTTTTTTTTTTTATTTGAGAGGAAAAAAAATTCAGAACCAAGAAAAGTCTGTTCAAGAAAAACAGAAGATCTCTTTGAACTTGGGACCTGTGTCTCAGAGTATTTCTTATACTGTCAGCATGCAAAAGGTGGCCTCAAGCCCTCAATTTTCAAGGGCCTCTGAAACACAGTTTTTCCTCCTACATTTCAATCTACTTCTGAAACACATATATGACCTCCTTGGTAGGAGCCATGTGCTAACATCACTATATCCCCCTGTATATGTAATATAGTGGTCTATGTGTTTCAAGTAAAATAAAGATATTGACTGAATGAATGAAAAAGCAATTAGCATAACTTCAGGCAACACATTGATTTCTTTATGCTTTATCTTGTCATATTCTGAACAGTCTTTTAACAGTTTGTTAAACAGGTCTGGCTACTCTTCTGCTCACTTCCATTTCCCCAGGAGAATGTAGGTAATGACACTTTGGTTTTACCTGACTCTGATACTTATTAATGGCAATTTGAACACATTATTTCACCTTTGAGGTCTTCAGTTTATTCATCTGTAAAAGGAAGATAATGGTTCCTGCTGTGTTGACCTCACAGATTTTCAAAAGGATCTACTAAGAATTGATATGAAAGGCTTAAAATCTGCCAGTATACAAAAGGAATGTGTTCATATTAACCAAGCACTGAGCATGGGTCCATAGGCTGAGAAAGCCTTTAAGCAGAGGGTGCCTGTTAGGGAGTCCTGTGTTAGGTCTGCTCTTTCTAGGCTCTTCTTCCTCTCCTTAAATAACATGTAGTCACCCGCACTAGCTAACCAACACACTTCCCTGATTAGAGGGAAACATAGGGCGCACACAGACAAAAATAAGGGAAAGTAAAAAGTCAAACATTGAATTGAATACCAAATTGATTTTAGTTTGGACTTAAAAATTGTATGTTATCGGGGTGCCTGGGTGGCTCAGATGGTTAAGCATCTGCCTTCGCCTCAGGTCATGATCCCAGCGTCCTGGGACCCAGCCCCACATCAGGCTCCCAGCTCAGCAGGGAGTCTGCTTCTCCCTTTCCCTCTGCCTCTACCCCTGCTTGTGCTTGCTCTGTGTGTGTCTCTCTCTCTCAAATAAATAAATAAATCTTTAAAAAACAAATAAAAAAATTGTATGTTATCAACATTTAGCAGAGCCATTCAAAATATGCACCAGAAGTCATTTACTAGCTTTGCTACAATATAAGAACTATGTTCTTTCCCCCTTGATCTCTCACATTTCTTCTCCTCGTCTATCTTGAATGTTTTTTCTCTGACATTTTTGTTGTAGGCTTGAATCTCCACCCATTCTCCCTTCCCCTAAAAGGGCCAGGACAAACTTGATCTCTTTTAGATGTCCTCCTTAAACCCAAGTTAATGGCTCACCTTGTTTTTTACTCTGCCTGATATAGCTATAAGCAGCTTTTCCCAGCAGCTCTTCAAAGTACTAAGGGTGCTTGAAGGAGATATTCCTAGAGCAGGGATAAGAAGTATAGAAAGGGAAAAGACACAGAAGGAGAAATTAAAGTCTGCAACAAGCAAATATTCTACTGTATAAAAGTCTCTCAAGAAGTGATGTTTCTCTGTTGATTTTCCAAACAAATGGGCTAGCTGAAGCCTGCCGAACCACCCGTCTCCGGGACCCACATGCATTGCTTGGAACTTCACTTTCAAACATATAGCATCACTTCATTTTTTAGGACGTAGAGCTGTAGAAATGCACATATAACATATAAAGGGCGTATTGTATAAATAAGTTGTGTGTGTGTGTGTGTGTGTCAGAAGCATTAATTGTGACAAAACTAGTACTCAACAAATATTTATGGGGCATTTGTTACAAGCCAGGCACTATGTTAGGTGTTGGAGATGGAACTATAGATAAGACAAATATAGCTTAGAGTGTATTTGCTTACACTTTTATTATAGAGCTTTTGGTTTTTAAGTAAGCTTTTCTGCTTTCCTTAAAGTACTTAGCAGCAAACAGATAAAGGAAATATACTACAAATATATTTGAATTTAATGTGTTGCTTTTCCCAGCAGTTATGACTTCTTCATTTACCTCCATGTGATGACTATGATACATAAGTAGTACTTGAAACACTGTCTGAACATGTGACCAGTCAATAAAAGTTAGGAGGAGGAGGAAGGTTAAGATGATAGAGTCAGAGAACTGTAATTAACTACTAGATTAGAAAATAGCTGTACCCTGAGATATGGGGAGGTGCAGGAAGTTGAAGAGGAACATTCAGGGGGCTTCGGGGCAAGTTCCAATATTTGCCATTTTCATTTGGGCAGATTAGTCTCTTGGGGCCGCCATATGCTCACTTATAAGAGGGGAGGATAAATCACATCTTCTTACGTCACTGGAGGCTGCATGGATCAAATAATATAGTGTATGTGTTAATAATTTTGTGAGTTGTAAAAGTTCTATTAAATATAGTGGTTAGTAAAGATTTATGCTGAATATATATCAAAGTATCAGTAGATCCACCTTCTTTAAATGTAGCTAATGTTTTAATAAGAAATTCACACTACTGAATGCCCCAATTCATTGGAAAATGTGAGATCTATTTTTATTTCTCAGAATGCAAACACAAGGGATGTCTGAGATAGGCATATATTTCTTTTGTGGGAGGGATAGATGCTTGGTTGTTTGGAAAATGGTCCATGCTGGTGAATCTGTGCCATCTCTGTCATCTCCATAGCAACAAGCTCTGATATAACAAACAGAGGGACTTGATGGAGAAATCAAAAATAGCTCAGAGATATGGTAATGGTAATTCAAAGTTACTAGCAAAGTAAGAAAATTGTTTCCATATAAATAATTTTCTCCTCCACTTCTGTTCTTAATGTGAAATTCCTCTTTGAAAGTTATTTGTTACTGTGGTTCTTAAATTTGAAATACCATCTATTCTTTTCTTCTATTAAAAAGTTAGTTGTTGGGGCGCCTGGGTGGCTCAGTTGGTTAAGCAACTGCCTTCGGCTCAGGTCATGATCCTGGAGTCCCGGGATCGAGTTCCGCATCGGGCTCCCTGCTCGGCAGGGAGTCTGCTTCTCTCTCTGACCTTCCTCCCTCTCATGCTCTCTGTCTCTCATTCTCTCTCTCTCAAATAAATAAATAAAATCTAAAAAAAAAAAAAGTTAGTTGTTGCAGAGTGAAGCATTTTTAGTAAAACAAAACATGGCAGGCTTATAATTCCTGACTCACTTAAGGGGACATGTGGTATCTTATGCAAGATAACATTCTTTGGTTCCAGCTGTGGTTCTAAGAGTAAAGTAGTCAGGAATGGATTTCACTATCCTTGACTCTTTGGCTGCCAAAGTTAGACTGTTGAGGAATAAGTGGACTGCTAACCAGATTGTATTGTATGTCCTTGTCTGTTTTGGTATTTTTAGTATTTATCGACTAAAAGTGAATAGTAATAATAGTAAACATTTACACAGAGCTCACAACATGCAAACAATATTCTGGGAGGTGTGTGTGTGTTCTCATTCACTTTATTGTGACAATACTTTATGAAATAGGTACTATTATTATCCACAATTTACAAGGAACAGAGAATTTCAGTAACTTGCCTCAAATCACATAGCTGGTAATGTAAACAGTACTGTTTGTTTACTCTAGCCAATGGTAATTTATTTGGTTTGTTATCTAGAGGATCATCATCTAAGAATTATGATAGACCATGCTGTAAGTAGTGTGATATCCCATTTTAATGAGGGATGATGAAACCCTTTTTTTTTTTAAAGATTATTTATTTATTTATTTGACAGAGAGAGATACTGCGAGAGAGAGAGCACAAGCAGGGGGAGTGGGAGAGGAAGAAGCCGGCTCCCCACCATGCAGGGCTGGATCCCAGGACCCCAGGAACACATCCCAAGCCCAAGGCAGACGCGTAACAACTGAGCCACCCAAGCACCCCGATGAAACCTTTAATACATAATTAGGTTCAGGGAAAAGGGAATGAGCAATGTTTTACCTAAATAAGAAGGAACAAAGAAGGGAGATATAGTATCTTTTGGTTCAGGCCAAATCCCTCTGCTGAACTTTGCAATAACATTGATAGCTACCATTTACATAAAGCATCTTGTATGTGCTAGGCAATATAATGCATGTTTTCTATATATTTCTCATTTAATTCTCACAATAGCCTGTTCTGTAGGTGTTATTTTCATTTTACAGGTGAGGAAATGGGGATGAAAGGATTTTGAGTGAGTGATGGAATGATAGAATTGTCCAATAATTTTTTGTTCTTTCAACTGGGCTCAGAAATTTTTAAAAGTTCATAATGGTGGGCAGTCCAGGGTTTAAATCATAGGCTGTTTGATTCCAAACTCTAGAAAGTGATCAAAAGGAATTGATGAAATTTACTTATGCAAATGACTGGGTGCTTCTGCAAGAATATTTATCAAAGTAAATAGAGTGGGTGGATGTATTTGAAAATTTATCATGTATGATTCTTGCCTTGCCTCTAGTAGATGCCCTGGAGTGATAACTTATTTCACTCCTTGTGTATTCTGCTGTATCCCAGAGTCTCAGAGTTCACCCCGCAAAAATGGCAAATATGCCTATTTTTTATTTTACGTTTATTCATTCATTCAAAAAAAATCCTTATTGAACGCCAACTTTGACCACACACCATGCCAAGTTACAGACATACAGAGATGACTTAAAACATCTTCCTTGACCTCGGGGCACCAGAGTGGCATGGTCGGTAAGCATCTGATTCTTGGTTTCGGCTCAGGTGGTGATCTCAGGGTCATCAGGTCAAGCCCTGTGTTGGGCTTCACGCTCAGCACGGAGTCTGCTCAAGATTCTCTCTCTCGGGCACCTGGGTGGCTCAGTTGGTTAAGTGACTGCCTTTAGCTCAGGTCATGATCCCGGGATCCTGGGATGGAGTCCCACATCGGGCTCCCCCTGCTCAGCGGGGAGCCTGCTTCTCTCTCTGCCTCTGCCTGCCACTCCCCCTGCTTGTGCTCTCTCTCTCTCTGTCAAATAAATAAATAAAATCTTTTTAAAAAAAAGATTCTCTCTCTCCCTCTCCCCCTGCCCCTCCTCCTTGCTCTCTCTCTCTAATAAATAAATCTTTAAAAAAAGTCTTCCTTGGCCTCAAGTTGCTCATAGCTGAGTGGATGGGATGATAAACAAATGATGACAAGTGAGCATGTCAGACAAAAACTCTCATGTGGGGAGTTTGGGAGTGGTAAGGGAGGAATGTCAGACAGGAAGTAGTATCTGTGCAGAGATTTAAAGGATGAATTGAACAATTTTTCTAGGTAGTCTGGGTATGGAAGCTGATTTCAACCATAGAGAAAAGAATGAGATGTTAACATATCAATATACGGAGAGAAAATAGAACAAATCTGCCTTGCCTGAAAACTGATGACTACTCTGAGACAGGTGACTTTTTATTTTTGTATCAGCATCACTAATTTAATGCTTCTGATGTCTCAAGAGGATATACACTTGCAAGGCCTTTTGCAATAATACAGATCCATGAGAGAATTGTGGATGATTTCTCATTGTTTTCTACTGGTCACGCTTAAGGACATTAATCTGTTTCATGAAGCATATTTCAGGATTGTTTGTCCTATATGTTGCAAATGTAAGTATTTTAATTGGGAAGGTAGAAAGCTCAGGATGTACTGAAGTGTAATGGTTGAGTTGCAAATTGACCATTTATGATGATAAACTTACCCACCCAGACCTCCTGGCAAATTGTAATTATCCTTTCAAGATTCTAAGATTTCAAGACACTACTTCCTTTCTGATCTTCCTTTCCTCATCACTGAAGGGTCTTTAGAAATGTTATCTTTTATCCCCCAATCAGTGAAAGTTTGTGAAATACAGCTGTTTCTTTCAGCTTGAGGAACATCATCTTTTTTTTTTTTTTAAGATTTATTTATTTATTTGAGAGAGAGAGAGAGAGTGTGGGTGTGCAGGGAAGAGGGGCAGAGGAGCAAGTTCTAAACAGACTCTGCGCTGAGCTCAGAGGCCAACATGGGCCTCCATCCTACGACCCTGAGATCACCACCTGAGGTGAAACCAAGAGTCAGATGCTTAACCGACTGTGCCACCCAGGTGCCCTGAGGAACGTCATCTTCTAAGTGAGGAATGTAAAAACAAACTTGTTTTCTTGACTCTTTTCACATGGTCATCATGTACAATCCTGATTTGCCTCATTTTTTGCCCAGTCCAATCTCTCCCTTTGTCCTCAGAACTCTTTCACTTGTCCCTGTCTCCTCAATCTTAATCATCTGTTTTATTGACAATCCTCTATTCATAAATATGATTTTTTCTCTACTCCCCAGTGTTTATGAATAATGGGCTGATGGGTAAATTACTCTCTTTTCAGAGCTTCCCCAAATTGTTCTTTTAGCTGCTAATAAATTTCCTAATCCATTGACTTCATACAATCCAGTGCTCCTGGGGTGTTTGTCTGGAATCAGACAATTCTAATCAATGACACCATACAAAAGCCAGATCCCTTATATTTGTGTGTGAGAGTGGGTGGGCTGGAGGAAAACAAGTCTTAAGCTTTCTAGAATCTTTAAATTTTTGAGCCTAAAAAAAATTTAGATATCGTTTAGTTCAGTCCTTTCATTTTAATAAAGAACAAACAAGCCCAGAAGCCCACAGCAATAGGGAAACCAAATTAGAAGACGGGACCACACGCCTCAAGCTGTGCCACCAGGTCTCCCAGAGCAAATCTGTTGAAACCAAGTGGGCTTGGCCTTTTGTAAAGTGTAGAAGGTTTTTTGTTTGTTTGTTTGTTGTTGTTTTATTTTGTTTTGTTTTTAGTCCTTTAAAGACCTGGCCTGAAAAACACTATCCAGTCTGATTTAGGTCTGATTGTTTTCAGTGGAATGCAAGGAAGTAGGAGGAGACTACATTTCAAATTGTTTAGTGATGTCCTCAGTTTTGAAGCACTTTGCAGGTCAGAGAAAAGAGACACACATAGAAATTAGGTTCTTAAATATAATTCCAAGGCTATTTAAATTGCATGATTTAATACTATGTAAGGAAAAGGTGGGAGGGCTCAAAAGAAACTGAGGAAATGCTAAGGAAAGCATTTTTTTGGCCTCTTAGTCTCACAATTGATTTCTGAGTTTACACAATGAAATGCTGTATGATAGAATTTACTTAGCCACATCACCCTGTCATTTACTTAAAATATTTATTTATTTTTCTCTCTCAAGTCCTATCATTCATATGAGAAATATAAGGTCATTTTTATTATGTTCTATAGTAATTAAAGAAAAATTTTTTCCCTATCCTAGAAAGACCAAATTATGTTCTCCCTTTGGGACTCACAGTAAAATAATGACCTCATAATGGGTCACTTTGCTCTTCTCTCAGGCCCAGAACACTTTCCTTCCCCTCACTGGCTCTGAGGTCTGAAAGTTGCTTTTTATTTTCCTCTGTCGCTTCTCCTGAAACTTCGGGCCTTCTTCTGAGTGGCTATAGAACATGGAAATACACTTGCTCTCCTCCACGGTAATTTCCCTAAGGTATGGAATTTCATTCCTGCCATCTGAGCAGTGTTAAGGGATTTGGATCACTCCTTCAGAATTCATAGTACAATATTTCACAGGAAGATGCAGAAAAAATGAGTCTCATACCTAATTCTATGTAACAGTTGCAGTGGGAGTGGAAATGTAGAAGTTAGAGTCTAGGGGAGAAACTCAATTTTAAATTTGGTAGGTTGCCTGCTGCTAGGGTGAACGGAGCATGAGTCTAAATGTAGCCCTACCCTTTCTGGATGTGTCCCAGAAATATATCCGAGGATATTAAAACACACCTGGAACTCATGAAACAAGCAGCAATGCATTCATTTAGCCACCTCAATGGAGGTGGGGCTAAGACGTGTCTGTTAAATGTGTTTTTTTATTTTTCCAATGTTCACTAGGTGTATAATACATGTGTATGAACATAAATACATACATACATCTGCCCCCAAGTAATCATTATGGGCGGTTTGTAATTTGCTGCTTTTATACAGAAGGCAGCTTTTAGAGTGCAAGTGTTAGTTAGCTATTTTACATCTTAAGGCAAGTCACTAGGTGAGGGCTGATCCTGCATTCCTTACCAGGAAACTACTCAGCAGGAGTTTGGAGGCAGAAACACATATAGAAATTATACGGCCTCAACATGCATTTGACTCTCCTTTGGAGTTGTTCTTATATGGTGACTAGGGAATCTGACCCTTAAAAGCCAGATTTTCAAAATAACTCCTCCTCGGGAACAATCATTAAAACTGGCCTAATGGATTGTTGAATACGTATCTTGTAACTTCTATTCTTTATGTTCTGTTCTTTATGTCAGTGAGAGTCTAAAGCTGTGGATGAAACTGGAACTAACATCCAAGGCAGCCTTGAAGTGGAGAAAAGCTCACAGACATGGCAGGGCTCATTCAAAGATAGTTCATCTCTGGTTTGCTCCCGTGGCTGAAATACCAGCCTCACTAACGGCTTCAGGGCCCAAAGACCGTGGCTGCAAGGCTTCTTTGGGGGTGATGCAAATCCACTCAATCGTTAGGAAAGTTAGCTCCGTGTCTGAGGTATCTTTTATGTTTTCCTGCAGTACATACAAGAGAATTGGGGGGAAGAAAGGTAGGAGAAAAGATTCCATCCGAAACTCCTGGAGAGCTGCATGGGGCTCTCTCTGACAGTCACTGAGGTTGCTAAATGGGGGTGAGGGAGGGCACCACCTGTCCATCTGACTTTGCAGTATTAGCCAGCTTTTGTGGGGTTTTTTTCTCTGCATTATAGTCCACATAGAAACTGATTGTATACAGAGAGCACGCTGGGATTGAAGAGATCTCTGTTTTGGCACCTTTGTCACATACGTGCCGCCGCGTACTGGGTAGAAACCTGTGCCTTCAGAACGGACTACAAGCCGTGTCACTTTGGGCAGTTGATACTTGGCTAAGGTACGGCTACTGCATATCATATTGGATACCTTGCTACTGGGCAGGCAGGGAACTAGGAGGGCTTTGGGTGTGGACCCACTCAATTGGGAGGCCTTCATGTAGAAGATCCTTCTGTGACCCCACCCTGCTCTCAGCGGCTGGCTCCTCCTCCCAAGGGAGTGTTAACGGTAGGGGTGCAGTCTGAACGGTGCTAAAACAATGGTTGTAGAGCCGTAGAACCTCGTACCCTGGAACCCCACCACAAGAGCAGGCAATGGGGCAAGTCTAAAATGTGGACTGGTGTGGATTCCATGACTTTCTTTGCCCTATGTAGACTCATGACATGCACTTAACTTTAAGGGTTATTTATAATTTGCAGAAAGTTTTTCACAAGTGTTCCCTCATTTAATTTTCACAATAACCCTATGGGGTGAATATTATTTTGAAGACTATCTTGTTATTTTGCTGATGATGCCTCAAATGTACTTTTTTTCTTCCATGTTGTTTCAACAAACAAACATAATTTAGCATAACACCTGTGGCCTGCAGACCTACCCCAAGACATACTGCCCCAAAGACATCATCATCCTAATCCCTGGAGGTTGTGAATTTGTTAAGGTTACATAGCAAAAGGGAATTAAGATTGCAGATGAAATTAAGGTTGCTAAATCAGCTACTAATCCCTTAAAATTGGGAGTTTATCCTGAATTATTTGGGTGGGCTCATTATAAACACAGGGAGTTTAGAAGTAAAAGAATGGGCATAAGAGGTCAGAGTGGTGCTGAGAAGGACCAGACCCCCTGTTGCTGGCTTTGAAGATGAAGGAATGGGCTCAAGAGCCAAAGTATGTGGGTGGCTTCTAGAAGCCAGAAAAGGCAAGAGAACAGATTCTCTAGCACTTCCAGAGGGGAACATAGTCTTACTGACATGTTGATTTTAGCCCAATTAAACTTGTGCAAGTCCGCTAACCTACAAAACGGTAAGGCAATAAATTTGCACTGTTTTAAGTTTGAGGTAATTTGTTACAGCAGCCATAAAAACGGACAGATTTTTCCACACAAGTGAATGGTCTAGGTAATTACAGTATAATAGTTTGATTGACAGTTTTAATCCTTTAGATGGAAATATCTGTTAAATATATTTTACATTTCTCTACTGCATTAAACAGGATACACTGATCATAATTTAGCTTTCCTAATAATTGTGGAGCATAGTTATGAACATAAAAACTTGAGGCTGCAATAGTAGAGATGAATTCCTGGAGCTATTGATGTAGGAAGGGCTGTTGGCCATTATACTGAATAAGCCTAGCCCAGTTTTTCTTTCTTTCTTTCTTTCTTTCTTTCTTTCTTTCTTTTCTTTTTCTTTCTTTCTTTCTTTCTTTTTTCTTCTTCCTTCCTTCCTTTCTTTCTTTTTTTTAGTTCTTGAGTCTCATTTCTCCTTGTCACTTCTTTCTTGCTGCTGGCTGTTCATAAATTTCTACCAGCCATGCCCAATAATGCTTATAATCTGCTTATAACCAAACTTGTTATAGTAACTTAAAATTATATTTAATTGAATTCAGTAAAAAAAAGTAACTTAAAATTATATTTAATTGAATTCAGAAAATATATTCTGAGTGATACACACACACATACATATGTATTTTTTTTTAATACTCTTGGTTTTTCAGAGGGTTGAACATAATATGAATGCATCATCTGTCAGCTATTCAGTATATATTTAATATTCACTAGGATCCTGTGAGATAAGTGAGAGACTACTAAATGCATAATTTCTGTGGGTTTATCTCTGTGTCTGACCTACCGGTGATAACATGGTATTTTAAATCAATAGCCTGGAGGTCAGGGCTGGAGGCTCTGAGATGCTTGCAAGTTCGAGACCCTGAAAAGCCTGCATGGTTGAGAGGTTTGAGAGAGAACACAGGTCAGGCTGAAGGAGAAGGCAGGCCTGTGATAATGAGTTTGGGTTTTATTCCAAGAGGAGAGAATTAGGGAGAGAAGAAACATGATTTGAGCAAAAGATCACTTGACTACTGTGTAAAGAATAGATTGGGTGTGGGTGGGCAGTGGGCAGTAAGCAGGCGTGGATGAGAGGAGAACTTTAGTAGGGAAGCTGTATGAGGCAATCCAGACGACAGAGTGGTGGCTTCAGCTAAGGTGGTAGCAGTGAACTAGAGAAGGGGATGGAGTCAAGATAGACTTTGGAAACAGAGCATTTTATCCAGATCTGAAAGAAAAGGGTTATGATGTTATGTTGGGCATAATATTAGTGTAATTTAGTGAAATGGGGAGCTCTAACTTAACATAAATCATGTTTAGCACAAGGAAAAAGCCCTAAATATCATGGCAGAGGTACATATAGTATGAAAATCTTGACAACATTTAAATCAAGACTGACTGTTGATCTCAGTGTCGGAAGCTTAAAATTGGGCCTCTCAACAAAGCTGGAGAAGCCCACCCCTTTGCTGTCCTGTCCCCCAGAATATCCTTTCTCCTACTATTCCCAGTGCCGGAGCTCTGACTCTTGAGTCACCACTCAGGCAGGCCAGGTAGAATCCTGCCTGCTTTCAGCTCTGCAGTAAATACCTATAACCCATGAGCCCTTCCAGAAAAGCTTGGAAATCTGACAGGAATGTTTACATAAATCTTGACTTATAGAAAATCAGTTTTTGTTTGAACTTATTTTGAGCTCTGAGATTTAAATGATGCTATCTCAAGCTTAAGAAAATCTAGAGGGGCACCTGGGTGGCTCAGTCATTAAGCGTCTGCCTTCTGCTCAGGTCATGATCCCAGGGTCCTGGGATCGAGCCCCGCATCGGGCTCCCTGCTCCGCGGGAAGCCTGCTTCTCCCTCTCCCACTCCCCCTGCTTGTGTTCCCTCTCTCGCTGTGTCTCTCTCTGTCAAATAAATAAATAAAATATTAAAAAAAAAAAAAAAAGAAAATCTAGAAAACTGATATATCATTGAGTTAAGCAAAATATGCTTCACATGTTGAATTTCAGTTTATTTGAAAGTCTCTACACCTACTAAAACAATTGGTAGGATTCATCATTTTTCTACATTAAAAGTATTCTAACTGGTTGCCAAAAAGAAAAGAATTGCTGGTTTTTAAAAACCTCTAAAAATGATAACAATAGAGAGTAGTCACAAGAAAGAAAACTTGAACGTCCTTTCTAAATCTTATCTTCCAAATAAGCTTAGATTGATTTTTTTTTAACGTAAACAAAATCAAATGTTTTCCCCTACAACAGTACTCTTCAACAAATTGACATTCACAAAGAGTGCTTTGTTGTGTTCTAAGAATTTTAAATAAGTAATTAAGTCAGTGAAGTAAGCCTGTATGCATGTAGAAAATAACCAATGCCCAGAAGGTGACTCAGTGAGTGCCTGTTAACTGAATGGCCTCTAAGCCTCTTGACTGGAAGAGTTCAATCATGGCTGCACATTAGAATCCCTTGGGCAGCTTTGAAAAATGCTGAGTCTTGGGCCATACTCCAGACCAAATAAGCAGAACCTCTAGACGAGGGACAGGGCATGATTGTTTTTGAGTTTTTCCAATGCTCCCGAAATGCAGCCAAGATGGAACCACGGCTGCATGATCAATGATATTTTACTTTCAGACATATCAGGATTACTTAGGTGTTTTCTCCAAACTTACATGAATCTTAGAGAACTGGAATTCAGAACTGTCTGGATGAGAAGTTCATTCCATCAAGGGTACAAGGAAGTTGGCACTATTTGCTGCTTACTGTTAGAAAGAAGGTGTGTACCATGTGATTGCTTTGAAGACGTGGCTAAAAACAACTCACCACCCCCTGAACAAAGCCACTTTCTCCATAGGTCAGACCTGCTTGGTTATTACAAAGAAGGCAAGACCTTAGAAGTACAATAAAAGAGGAAGCTTAGTAATTACTTACCTGTTCCACCAAGGTTCAAGACACCTAAAAGTGGGTGAACAAACACTGGGTACTCAGGAACTTGGCTTCCACACAAAACCCAGTGCTTCTATAAACCAATGATCATGGGACAAAGGAGGAGGCTGGGATTGTTTCTAATTGGGGAGAAAAATCCACTCCCATTAGAAAGATACTCCGCCCCAGTACACACCCCCCCCCCCCCGACTCTACATTTGAAGAAATTGATATGCACAGGAGATGAAAGCATCCTTTATAAAGGAATACTTGAAACTATTCAAAAATGAAGGTCACAACTGAATTCCATTTTCTCAGTTTGTCTGAAGTACAGTAATCCACATTATGGTAGGCTCATTGAGCAAATACAAATTGATTTTAACAAATGGGCGAAGGAATATTACTTCCTCCACCACTAGCAGTGATTATGTGTTTTGGCCTCTTTTCTATAACTACCCAACATCTTTTAAAGTTATTGTTCAGAGTTACAGGTTAACAGAGGGTTTTGTGTGGCTGAAACTGGTAAACATCTGGGAATCCAGGTGCTCGACATTTAAATTCTCTGTGGCAGAAGTGTTCCTTCATCATATGAAACTGTCACATTATTATTTTGCCTAATGATACCATCATTATCATATTCACTTGAGTGACAAAATGCCAGAATCATGTTCATCAATTTTCTGCTGTGTCCTTCCAAATCAAAGAACTTTTTCTTTCTAAATCTATCGAATTAGCATGGTGGGCTCAGGCAACAGAGTGGAGTTTCAGTAGTAATATTCAAAAATTATATGCCATCTTAGGCCATCCCTGTAATTCATGCATTAAATTTAGTACTGCCAAGATTTAGCCATTTAAGCTTGAGGTGTTCTAAATTTAATTATGTGTGTCAAGACAAATATTTAAGTCTGAAAATTTCAACTGCAAGAAATAAGAAAAAAGTAAACATAATTTAGAGAGGGAGGATAAGAAGAAATATTCTTATTATACCAATCTGCTAACCTATATGATTCTAATTCCTTTGACTGAATTAAAAGAATAAATTTGTTTTTCATGTATTTAAAAATGATGTTTTGTATGCACACATATTAAAGCAAGTATAGTTAGTAGAAATTACATGAAAAATAGTTACAAGTGTTGAATGTCTCTAACTATTCAACAAATGATTTGGGGAGACTGAGTAAAGAAAGCAAAAAGAAAAGCAAGATACCTTAATTGTTAGGGACTTGAGTTGGAATCAAATAACATGAGTTGAATCTTGGCTCAGCCACTTGTATGTGAACTGGGCAATTATTTAATTGTTCAAAGCCTTATTTCAGCGCTACCCAACTTATATGTTTGTTGTGAGGATAGAAGTAGACAACATTTCTGGCACATAAATGCTCAGTGGTGGTTAGCTATTAATAATAGCAAGGATTACATTATATTATTACATATCACACTATATTACATTATATTAAATGATATATTGTTATAAAGTAACTTTATTCCAATTATAAGAGATACACAACAGAGATGAATAGACAAAGGGTATCTAGATTTCAGCTAACATTTGAGAGGTACTTTAATAATATTAATGTAAATAAACTCCAAACCTGCAGGTTGATAGGTCAGTATGGTGAGATGATTAACCCTTAGATAACTAGTTGACATTAGTGAAATTGAACTCACTAATTGGGATCTGCTTCAGCTCAACTAATGGCACCATCTCAACACCCACCCAGTCATGCAAGTAGGAACCTCTTGGGCCTCTGAGATATTTCTCACTCCTTCCCTGCTCTTCACCCCAACTGTGAACTCAGACAATTTCATTGGTTACAACTCTTGAAAACCTCCAGACTCTTCATTCGTCCCCATTCCTCTCTCCTGCTCTAGTGTCACATTTGCCTCTCCTGCCCTGGGTCTCTGCTTTTCTCCCATTCTCCTGCACACACTGTCTCTCGAATTTCTGGGTTAAGAGCTTTCCTTCTTTCCTAACACAGTTGCTCTCTCTGTCTTCCCTTCACTTCATAGAAAGTCCTTATCTTTCTTTCCATTACAGGATAGCTGAAAAACAAAATCCTAATATGAGAATTAATTAGTTAAAATCATTTTTTGAGCACAGTTTTACTGAATTCCCAAATTACTGATTTTCTGTTTCCCGATTAAAATTAGTCTGTGCAGTTAAACCCTCTGGTTTCACACACATCTAGAAGATCAAGTGACATATGCAGAAGCCCTAGTTGCTAATGATTCTTTAATTCCACTTAAGTCAGTACAGAGACATAGGTTTTACCAGCATAAAAACAAACTCAGTGGCCTTTTGCTATGTATCCAAGAAGAGATCTCAAGCATGAGGTAGGTGGTAAGGTAGGTAAGGTAGGTGGTAGCACTTATTAGCGTGGGTTGTGGGGTCAGACTGCCAAATCACATCCATTCTCCCTGGAGCCTTGGGGATGTTAGTCACTCTTTTTACTAGAGATGCTATGAGAGTAACCATATTAAATGCTCAGCACAGTACCTATTCTATTTTCAGCATCCTGTGACTGGTAGATCAAAATGATGATCCCATTCTGTGTCTTCTCAGAGTGTTTGTGTGTGTGAATGTGTGTGTCGGTGCTTTAATTTTCCCTTCAGAGGTGATCTCCAGCACAATTCCAAAGAAAGAATGAAACAGGAGGGGAAAGGTACTTTTAAAGGAGTAGGAGGAATACATATAAAGGTTTATAAATCTTTTTTATAAGTCTATTGTGTTGGCTTCCTGAAAATTTCCATTCATAAGTAATATTTATTCATTTATTTTAAAATATTGTCATAAATGGCTGTTGAGGGTCTACTAAGTCCACTGTTCCAGCCACTGGGGATACCGCAGTGAAAAGAAACACAAAGTTCCTTTCCTGGTTTACATCCTAGGGGAGGGCCATCAATAAACCAGTAAATATACAGTATATCAGATGGTGACATTGTAATAGAGAAAAATAAAGCAGGACGGAGAGCATGAGGTGTGTGGAATTTATTATTATTATTATTATTATTATTATTAATTATTTGATGAAGACTGCTGCTCTCCTGCCTGACTGACCCTTACTGGTTCCATAATAGGAGTAGATCAGCCTGCAGATAACTGCATATGTCAATACAGTCAGCAGGGATGGGTCCAACATAGGCTGGGGCTGTCAGGTGGGGCACGCAGCAGAAACAACATTCCTTTGCATAAGGAAATTCTGCAAATATAGCATTGTACTAATGTAATATGGAAGAGACACTAAAGACTAAGGAGAGTATCAAAAGAATCGAGCTAGAAAGAAACTTAGAGATGTAAATTGAATGGTGCACTCCCGTGCTTCCTAACACAAAGTTACTCTCCAGTTAGGAAGATCTGAAAAGACAGACTGGAAGAAAGGAGCTTTAACTTAGCATTATAATGGACCTTTAAGAATAGATTGTGTTGATTCATTATGTAAAAAAACAAATCCTGGATTTTATAGAGAAAAATCTGATGAAGCCTCACTGTTAAGGTGTCCAGTGAGGAGGGGAAAGAGAGAGAAAAGAAGGCATCTGAGGGAAGAGGATTCCAGGCAGAGGGAACAGCAAGTGCAAAGTCCCAGAGGCAGGATCATAGTCATATTGTTTTATGAGCAGCAAGAAGACCTGTGAAAGAAATGAGGTCAGCAATGCGGAGAGTGGGGGGCAGGCAGAACACACCGAGTCTTTAGACCAATTTAAAGACTTTGGCTTTGGGCACCTGGGTGGCTCAGTCAGTTAAGCATCTTCCTTCAGCTCAGGTCGTGATCCCGAGGTCCTAGGATTGAGCCCTGCATCGGACTCCCTGCCCAGTGGGGAGCCTGCTTCTCCCTCTCCCTCTGCCCCTCCCCCTGCTTGTGTTTTCTCTCTCTCTCTCTGTCAAATAAATGAATAAATAATCTTAAAAAAATACTTTGGCTTTTACTCTGAGTGCAAATGGGACACCAATGGAGGGTTTTTGGGTGGAGGAGTAACATGATCTGACTGATGCATTACGAGGATCTCTCCAGCTACTCTGTAGAGAACAGACTGAAGGAAACTGGGCGGGGGGGGGGGGGGGGGGGGAGGGTGGAAGCAGGAAGCCCTATTAGGAAATAATTGCAATAATCCAGTTAGGATTGAAAGTGGCTTGGACCAGCATGAAGGCTATGGAAATGCTGAAAGTGTTGAGATTCTGGATATAGTAATTTGAAAGTAGAGCTGACAGGGCTGACTGCTGGATCAGCTTGTCAGAGAATATAAAAGGTTCTGTACATTGGTGTATTGTCGCATTGAACGCTCCTGACAAACGCAAGAAGCAGGTGTTGCATTTACTTCATAAGAGGGAGAATTGGTGATCTGAGGCCTTAAAGCAGGTATGAAGCCTAACAGCCTCAGCAGGGCAGAGGTGTGGTCTTGAACCCCATGTTGTTATTCCCAGCTGCTTCCTCCCATAGGAGCCTCTCTCCCCGAGTGCTTTTAAGGCCCTTTTATCCCCATACAACATCTATTTAAGGGCAGAACAAACATCTTAGTTCAATTCATAGTGCCTTCCTATTACATCTCCATTCTCTTATGCCATGGAATTTCCCAGATTTCTCACCCAGTGTCTTCATGGTGTCCTGAGTGAAAAATTCAAACTCTTTGAGATGGCTCACCAGCTTCCTCTTCATTTGGTGATAGGTAATTTCTGGCTTCATCTTGGCTGGACTCCCTACCTCTCTACCACTGCCCCATATACCTGTACTAAACACACACACACACACAAATTGAGTACAGTCATAAAATCACCTTGACTCTATTAAATGTAGTTTCCAGGTTAACATAACAACTCCAGTGTGTATTTTCTTTTTTTTATTATTTTTTTTATTTTTTATTTTTTTTTCTAAGATTTTATTTATTTATTTGACAGAGAGAGACACAGTGAGAGAGGAGCACAGGCAGGGGGAGTGGGAGAGAGCGAAGCAGGCTTCCCGCCGAGCGGGGAGCCCGATGTGGGGCTCGATCCCAGGACCCTGGGATCATGACCTGAGCCGAAGGCAGACGCCTAACGACTGAGCCACCCAGGCGCCCCTCCAGTGTGTATTTTCTGACTGGAAAGGATAAAGAGAGCAAAATATAGCAATGGACCCAAACAGAAAGTATCAATTAGTCCTCTTGCAAACTAGTTATTAAACCTCAGATATCACAAAGATGTCCTTTTTTGGCTTTGGCTTTTTCTGCTCAGTATAAAAGATCTTGTTTTGTGTTTTTAAAACATTCTGGAATAGAACTGGTAGGGGAAAATGGTGTGTGGGGGATATGGAGTCAGGGGGATTTTTAAGCAGGCAAGTTACTTCCTTGAACATAATTAGAATCTACACAGCATTATGCTGATTTTTCTCCTCATTCTCATGGTTGAGGAATAAATGAAAACAGTATCTTTACTGAGATGAAACATAAAGTGATTCCAGCTTAGTACCTTATAAAATCAAGTTAATTTCCATCCCTGTGATAAATAGTCCCCCAAAGGCCTGTCAATGAAAACTCAGATACGTCTTTGGCAATTTTGTTCACTTTAGGTCCTGGATAGTTTTTTTTATAAAGGCAAGCGCAGTGTGGGAAGGGTAATTGGTTAGTCTCCAGACAACCTTTCGGCTCTCTCTGGTGCATCTGTGAAGAGAGCCACAGAAAGTTACTCACATCCTGGATTTTGGCATGCATGATGCCTTTCTTCCTGAGTCATCAGGGCATCAATATGAGGCAATTTGGCTGGATTGACTTCATCAGGAATTAGGCTATAATGTATGTTAGTATTCTTACCTCCATGGAGAGTGGGAGAGTGTCCCAGCTCTTAGTGGTTAGTACTTATGGGTACAACTCTCCATTCTTTCATTCTCTCTTCTGTAAAATGAGTCTGAAGGGTTGGCTTGAAGTTACAGAGAGGAATGATTATGCACAGGCTTCCAAATCATTCAGCTCTCTACTTGTTCCTAAAAACAGTCAAATTAATTCTGTTACTTCGGTACTCTGTTTCTGTTGGCCTTAACACAATAAGTCACTTCTGAGAAATGGCGAGTCCTATGTCAGGATCCATCAGTGAAATGATTTTCCAATCTCAGTGTTTCCATGATAATGATTTTATAAGGACGATGAATGTGTGGCCTTCTGGTAGACAGGCAGGAAGTTACTCATCTCCAAATGTATAAAACAAATAGATTGTGGGTGTGGTCAGTCAATTATTGAATAAGAAGAAACTGTTCCTTATTCCATAGCAATTAATTCCTATAGATTCCATTCAATCATATCTCTGTGGGAAAGAGTCTTATGAAATGTAAACATTCCTGAGAAGGTAATATGTTAGGTTATTATTGACCACAGTAATTATGGTAGATTAAATTACTCTTCAAAATACTTGCAGGCTGGGCGTGGCATATGACTTGCTTGGGAGTCAAGGTGGGCAGGTTGTAATTCCCTGCCCGTTGGGAATCAGAGCATGGTTTGATTCCCTGCCCCTTGGGCTAAGTGTGTGCCTTGCTTCGGCCAGAGGGATATTAGCAAACTGGATTGCATCATTGGCCTTGATCTCTTACATTTCTGCTATTGCTGTACTTCCCTTAGGAAGCTGCTCTCCCCTCAACCTGGGCCCTAGGCTGGCATACATGGAGAAGACAAGAGCTCAAACAGCAGCGAAGTCTAGTCTAATTTCATTCTCTCTTCTGTAAAATGAGTCTGAAGGGTTGGCTTGAAGTTACAGAGAGGAATGATTATGCACAGGCTTCCAGCTAATCCTTAGCTGACCTGTATACATGTATCTCTTATTTTAAGTTCATATGTTTCTGGGTGGTTTGCGATGCAGTAATAGCTAAATAGCAATAACAATTTATTAATTGGACATTTAGTAGTTAAAGGTGCTAAATATACATTATCTCTGAAACAGTTGGTTTCATGTTGGAGTAGGACAATAAGTTTAGGATAGACTTCTAAATCCAGTTGTACAATGATGTAAAAATGGATACACTGGAGCATCTATGGGGGGACATCTTGCTTTCCTAAAAGAAAGGGGAAATCTAGAATATTCTATTTTATTTTCCCCTGAGAGTGACTTAACAACTGTGGCAGTATGATACAATATGAGAATGGAGCATGACAATTTAAAAAGAAGTAAAGAAGAATGAAAAAAATGTTTTAGGATCTACTTGTGACTTTTTAAGGATAGAAGATACATAATATGATACAGTCGTGTGCCAGGTTTCTATTTGGATTTACTCATTTATTTCATCCTCATAGCAATGAACTTAGGGGGTTGACACTATTTTTATCCCCATTTTACAGCTGAAGAAACTGAGACATAGGAGTTTAAGGAAACTGTCATCGTCACCCAACTAAGAAATGGAAGCACCAGGACTAAAACCAAGGCAGACTGACTCCAGAGTCCATGTTACCGCAAATCATGAACTAACCAAATCCTAAGGAACAGTACTACTGAAATATCTAGGGGCGCCTCGGTGGCTCAGTTGGTTAAGTGTCTGACTTCGGCTCAGGTCATGATTTCAGGGTCCTGGGATGGAGCGCGAGTGGAGTTGAGTCGGGCTCTGTGCTCAGCGGGGAGCCTGCTTCTCCCTCTCCCTTACCCTCTGCCCCTCCCCCCACTCGTGCTCGCTCTCTCTTTCTCAAATAAATAAAAAAAATCTTAAAAAGAAAAAGAAATATCCGGGATCCCCTAAGGGAACAAGGAACTCTCATCCCTTGATCCTTCATACATGTGAACCCCGCTGAATGGGGTCCCTTTCCCTCTTTGCCCAGCACATTCCTTAAGACTCATCCCAGATGCACTACCTCCAAAGCCTCCTTGGTCTCCCTAGTCTGGATTAGGTGTCTTTCTTCTATGTTTCGGTTCTCCTCATGCTTATGTCATTCACCTTCAACACTGTGTTGTTACAGTTTATTTGCTGGGTCGCTTCCTCAGAATATGAACATCTGGAGAGCAGGAATTATGTCTTTGTGCTAGTTACACAGAAGGTTCTTAATAAAGGCCAGTTGTGAGTTGTATGAGATAATACACTTACGGGTACAATAAGTGATCGGTATTTGGAAAGGTTCCTTATTATCTTTCCAACTTGATTTTATAACACTCTGCATCACCTAATAAGCTTCTTTCAAGCTGGTCTTCCAGTCTGGGAGCCCTCAGAGCTTGGTCCCCCCTCCAGGCCTTTTACATGGTAGCGCCCCTGCCAGGAGTGCTCCTCAGCCCTGCTCTTCCTATAGCTGGCTTCTTCACCTCTCGCAGCCCCCAGTAGCCTTGTCTGACTTCTTAAATCATCGACTCCACCTTATTATCCCCTTTCAGTGCAGCTCCATATGTTTCTTGCATATTGTATCAGGAGAGTCCATCAAGATACTAATTTGTGTTTTCTTTTTGTTGGTATAGCGGAATCAAAA
The DNA here is from genome assembly GCF_002201575.2 of Neomonachus schauinslandi. Taxonomy (NCBI): domain Eukaryota; kingdom Metazoa; phylum Chordata; class Mammalia; order Carnivora; family Phocidae; genus Neomonachus; species Neomonachus schauinslandi. Next base: position 78,384,848 of record NC_058414.1, on the reverse strand, counting down.
TACTGAGAGCTATTGTGTTTTGTTTTCTTTATTTTTCTCTCCCAGGTCTCAGAAGGCCTATTTTTAAAGAGGAGATTATACTGGATACTCCAGAAGGGAGAGAAGAAAGGCTAATGCCTGTGAGGTTGGGGGTCCGAGGTTGGAAGAAAACATTTCCAAACCCAGGGAAGGGACATAGGAGTGTGAATCCACCAGCAGTGGTTCCTTTACAGTTTCCTGGCAGATTTCACAGAAGGTTCAGAGTTCTACTGAGCAGGATCCTGTTGTGTCTCTAGGAATGTTGGTCCCTTGGAACTAGACTCGTTGCCTTAGCTAAGAGTTCTGAGTTCAAATGTAGCATGGGGCAACAGGCTGCCGCCCTTTCAGGGCCACGTGGGCTCAGTCACTTCAACAATCCAACCCCAACCATGCTGGCCTGAATACTGAAAGAGGAGGAGGTGGCCCCTAAAATGACTGAGATTGAATTTTGCACTAGCTCAATGTGTTGGGGACTCAGAGGTAGGTTTAATTTTGTTTGAAGAGAACAGATTAATCTGACAGTTCAGGCTTACTTGACTATAATTCATACCTGCTACAAAAGCACTTATCACCATTTGCAATTATATATTAGTTTTTTTTCACTTGTTCATTGTTTGTCTTACAGATTCTAAGTTTGATGAGGGCAAGAAGGCACTCAAGTAATTTTTCTCAAATCAATTTCAAATTAATGAGTTTTGCACATAATATGGTAAAGACTGTTCACTTAACTCACTAGGGAAGTATACTTACTAGAGTGCAAGGTGGTAAACAACATCAGGAAAAAAATAATCACAGAAAGGTCGAGAAGCTTTCTCCACTTCTTATTCCTATTTATCAGCAGCAGAAATTTAACTGAGAAAAATACTGCCAAATAACCTCTTCTGAAAGATTCCTTAAATATATGAGTCATTGTGTTAGGTGATCTGTTGAAAATGAACAAGGGAATGGGGAGGCGGGTGGTTGTAAGGGTAAAGAGGACAAGGACATGTGACAGGAATGAAAGAGAAAAGGGCAAAGGGGGAAAAGGGCACACTAAGGGAAGGATACTCAATAAAGGCCTGGGGATGATTCCTGAGAAGTTGGTCAAGAACATTCTGTAAGAACTGAGTGAGTGAACTTAGGGGAAAAATCACCATGAAAAGCATGCTCAAGTGATCAGGAGTCCTGTGGTGGCTGAGTCCTTGCCCATCTTTCCTCAGGAGAGATGGTCCATCATCTACATCTAGACCTGTACCAGTTAGTTCCCCTCCTCAGCATGCTGCACTAGAACCTCACCACAGCCTGGCCAGTGGGACCCTGAAACAATAACAAGACTTGGGTGCATCCCTTTTTTAATAATTCTAATCAAAATATTTTTTATTGATTCAAACAATATATATGCAGATATTAAAATATCAGATGGTTTGATGGCAAATTTTGAGATAATTGAATTGAAGCTGAATGTCTCTTTCTCCTTCTACTCCTGCCATGTGCCCTTCCTTTGCTTGTGCCTTTAGTATATAGTTAATCTTCTCGTTAGAGAGCCTGACCTCCCAAATACACATTATACAGTGGGACACCCATAAGTCCAAAGGAGAGAACCGGAAAACCCAGTGGATATGAGTAAGGAAGAGCCATACCTGTAGTTTGGGGTCCCTGAACTAAGCACATCTTAGATGCCTGAGCTGGTTCCACAAGTAATTACAAACAAGGGAAATACATGGTATTTTGAAGCATACAACAGGAGTTCCTAATCTTTTGGGGGATAGGGAGGGATTAAGGAAAACTTCCCCAAAGAAGCAACATTTTAGCTTCAGCCATGAAGATGAACTGGAAATGGTTAGGAGCAGGATGGAAATGTGAATGGAATTTTCTTTTGGAGCTGTTCTGGGGATGTGAGATCTCAGTTTTTGTCTTTATTCACCTATCTAGACCTTACTGTATACCATAATCTATATGAAGGGTTGATTATACAAAGGTAAAGAATGAGGGTTTCCACTCTCATCAAAAATTGTGCATAAAGTACAGAACTTATATTGCTCAGTTAGGGGATGCAGGTGACTATTTGGGTTGTTTATTTGTGTTCACTTCTCCTGAATTTGTCAACTGGTCTTACTATCACCTGCCTGGATGTTCTATTCTTTACAAATCATTACAGTATCGAAGCATTCAAGTGCTAAGATTCTACCATGAGTACAGTGAGTTATGAGCTATATCTCTAATGGTGAAGATGGCTTTGTGCAGAGTGGCCTTAAAACCAGCCATTATCCTTGGATGCTCTGCATTTGGCCACAATGGACCACGGAAGAGAGGGTGTTGATGGAGCACCGTAAGAAAGTACAAGTCATCCATCTTTGATTTCCCTATAATGGTCCTGCAAAACGCTCTTCTGCCCCAAAGAAAACTTTAACTAGTCACAAGAGAGTGCTGGTTATGGGAAGGAAAATTACCTTTCCCCCATACTTTAGCAGTAAAAGTAAGGATAAGAATCAGGGTTTGAGACAAAGGCTGTTATTCGCGGGCTCTCTTTTTTAGTTATTGTTTTGATGGTGGTGAGCTTTGGAGTCAGGACAGAATGGAGATGTTGGGAGAGGAAGGGTATCTTTCAAAATTTACAAATTACTAATTAAAATGAAATGGCTTTTTGGCACTCTCTGAAGTGGGTTATTGTAAGAGAAAAAAATCATTTGTTTTCCTTTTGCTTTTGGCATTATAAATGAATATCCCTTTAGGAAAATTGTAGGTGGAGACTCAGAGAATTCATTGCTCTATTCATTCAGTGTGACAGGAATGAAAATGTTTCTATGAAAACAAGGCAGTATGAGTTGGATTATATTTTTTATTGCTCATAATCTAAATTTTTTCCAATGCCATCATAGCGGTATCTGTTAACAAATATTTATTAAGCTCTCAGTGTGTTTTCTCCCGAAAGTAACTGGATGAAGATGAGAGAAAAGGAGGTTAGGTTAGAATAAAGACATGGAACCAACAGAACTCTGGTATCAACCCAGCCTGTTTTTTATTCTAACTGGAAATCACATGTCAATGCCTTTTTTCAGGATCTGGCATTTACCATAAAGGAGACATTTAATCTAAAAAAGGCCAGAAAGACCAAAAAATATATAGAGAAGGACTATAAAGATAAGATATATATATATGTTTCCAGGCAATAGATAGATACCATGATCATATATGAATAATGACAGAAAGATGGACTTCCCAGTATGGTTAGCAAATTCACTTTTTGACTCTAGATATTTTGGGTAAGGTTTTCACTTATAAATAAACATGTATGAACAACTACCCATGACAAAAACACCAAGGAATAAAAAACAGTTAACAGTTACTGATATATGAGTTAATAATTTGGCATTGTAATTCATACTGGATAATAAAACTACAGACAATGTTAAGTTCTGGTCAGTTGCTAAGTGGTTAGATCTTTAAAACCAATTTGGAAAAGGAAGACATGGAGCTATTGAATAGAGCTTTGGAAAACCATTCTTTAAGGATATTATTTCCCATGACCATACCTCTAATTTCCAGAGTGCAAACTCAGTTTATGCCTACTGTCCCGCATAAATATTAATGGATCCCTTTAACTCTAAAAAGTATACCAATTGGATAAAAAAATTCTATCTACCCATAGGTCATCATGACTATCATGAAGTGGCTTCAGTTTGAGGAAGATGAACCATTTTGAATTCCAACTGAGTGTATTTATTGAGCAACCACTATAGATTGAGCAATGATAATAATAATAATAATAGCAGTAATTTTAGCAGGGAATGATTACCATGTTCTGGGTAGTATACTGGGCACTTTACATGCATTAGCTCATTTAAGTTTTGCAATAATCTTACGGAGTAAGTACTCTTATCACCATTATATTGATAAAAAAAAAAAAAAGAAATAGAAGCACAGAGTAATAAGTAACTTTCCCAAGGTTACACAGATAGTACGTATTGAATCCAATATTCAATGTTTTTATTCCAAGCCCTATTTCCTTAACCATTTTTTTTTTAAATCAAGAAGCTTACTAATCAGTTAAGTAATTAGGTTAGAGAGTATGGCATAAACACATGAAATAGATAACATGGAATAATTAATAAGAAAAAATGTATTGTATTGCCTAGTTCCCAGGAGCTCATCCACCTGTGGAACACAGAGTTATTGCAAGGAGTTTTTAAAAAGTTATATAAAGCATAAAACATTATTTATAAATTGAATAAATAATATGCTTCATGTCTCTGCTATACTTTTATGATTGATAAATTATATCTTAAATATAAATTAATTATAATTAAATATAATTAAATATAATTAAATATAAATTATACCTTAAATTAAAAGCAGTACAGAATTCCAAGTAGTTTCTTTTGTCAATTCAAAGATATTTTTCTTGGGGCGCCTGGGTGGCTCAGTCGTTAAGTGTCTGCCTTCGGCTCAGGTCATGATCCCAGGGTCCTGGGATTGAGCCCCGCATCGGGCTCCCTGCTCAGCGGGAAGCCTGCTTCTCCCTCTCCCACTCCCCCTGCTTGTGTTCCCTCTCTCGCTGTGTCTTCCTCTGTCAAATAAATAAATAAAATCTTAAAAAAAAAAAGATATTTTTCTTAAAACCCTACTACTTTCAAGTTTTATGTGACCGGGGTACGGAGGATACCAGCAAATCAATAAAAGCTGGATAAACGAATTGCCCAACAACAGCAAGCTCCCTGTATGGAGAAAGTGAGCGTGACTACTTGATAGTTGTATTAGGAGATGAAATGTGGTGATGTGTGTAAGTGTCTGGAACAGCATCAGGCACATAGTAAATGCTTACTAAATGATTGCTCCGCAAACGCTACTGAGGAACACATGTTGTTAGTAGGGTGTTTGATTGCCATGGAATTTGGAGACACCAGGATAAGGATGGAGAGATTAAAATGAAAAACATAAATGAGTTGTTGAAGACATGTTGAAGACAAAAGTGAGTCTAGCAGGACAGGACAGAAGAACAAGCAGGAGATAGTAGATGGTAGTAGTAGTAGTGATTGGGAATGGAGAATTTAAATACATGGTTACTTGAAAAGGAGAGTGACACCCTCCAAAGCACTCAGAAAATCCTTTGGGACATTTGCTTCCTTCTTTTCAACTATTGCTATAATTCGCTTTTCCAGAACTGCTTTTGGTGACCCATTCATCCCTTTATTTTTTTTAAAGATTTATTTATTTGAGAGAGAGAGCGAGCGGGGGGAGGGGCAGAAGCAAGGGATAGAGAGAGAATCCTCAAGCGGACTCCCCCCCGCCAAGGGCAGAGCCTGCCGGGGCTCTATCCCAGGACCCTGAGATCATGACTTGAGCTGAAATCGAGAGTCAGCTGCTTAACCAACTGAGCCACCCAGGCACTCCCATTCATCTCTTTAAAGCCAAATTTTATGCATGTTGAATTATATATGCTAAAAGATAAACAGTGGGAGCATTTATAGTAAGTTCAAAGAACAAATAAATGAAGTGATTTTCTTTTGCACTTATATTCCTCATTGTTTTCTGGATGTTTTGTGATCATCCACTCTACATTGGGATGTGGTAAATGTTCTTAATTATGGTCGTCAGAATAGTTTTCATATCACAGGTGTTGACAGCAAACAAATCTGTGGTTTCAGAAAGGGAAGTTTCAGTCTTAGACAAACGAATGTTTACAAAAAAGCAAAATAGATATTGCAAGGATACTAATCTCAAATTTATAGGGAGAACAGCACATGTCAGGCTGTGCAGCCCAGGTTTGGGACGTATAATAAAAGGAATGGCTTCCCTTCTGATTCCAACAAGAACATTAATTGTTCTCTTCCTGCACTGTGTCTAGTGCTACAGCACAAATCTTCCCTCAATGCAATTTTGGAAGATTCAGAAAGGTCCCACTCTTGATCTGAATTGTTCCGTTTAGCGGCATTATTGAGTTTTATCTCAGCAGCTTGGAGGTGAAACCCATCAACCAATGAGCATGTTATACAGCATCCCTACTGTGCATTTGGTTTTGTGTTAGGTGCCTTCTAGAGCCTACAATGGAATCACGGAGGCAAAACCTGCACATATGAAATAATAAGAAAACAATGAAGGCCAAACTGTGTGGAAATGACTCTCGATGCAATAGAAACCCAGAGAAAAGAGAGATCAGTATGGGCTAAATAGGTTTAAAATTTTTTTCTTATAATTTTAAATTATTATTATAAATGACTACCATTATAACAACATTACTGAGCATTAAGTGCTCACCATATCCCAGGTACTATGCAAAGTACTCTGTGTGCCTTCTTTGATTTAATCCTCACAACAACCCTTTTCATTATTCCCACTTACATTGTGAGAAAACAACATACTCTTATTATTCCTAATTTATAAATGAGGATATTGGCTTTTAACATGGTTATGTAATTCAGCCATAGTCAGAGTTAGCAATGCCAGGATCCATACTTGAGTGCAAGTTTGTCTGACCCCCAAACCATTATGCACATGACCACAATATATTCTACTGTAACTTTGTAACAGGATGAAGTACATAAAGGAAGTCTTAAGTATATGTAGATTCCAAAAAGAAAGAGAGAAGAGGGAGGGTATTTCATTCAAAAGGAGGAATAGCAAACAGACATACACACTGACACAAGAAGGAGCATGGCATCTGTTAGGAGCAGTGGAAAAGAATATGTCCAGAGCAGAAAGTTAGTGCCATGGAGGACTGCAAAGGCTGAGTGGATCTGGTTTGCGTAGCCTTGTGCTGTGAATCTACACAAACCAAGGTGTGGAGCCTGAAGCTGGGTCAGACAGGCAACAGGTGGTACTATTCAATATTCTAATATCTGATAGCAAAAGATTTACATCACAGTGTGACTTGAAAGAAAACATGTATCTGATAAAGAACTTATATTGAGAATATAGAAAGAATACTTACAACTCAATAATAATAATAATAATAGGAATAGTAGGAAGACCAAACATTCTGATTTTTTTTAAAGAGACCAAAGATTTAAACAGAATATATGCTGGAATAGCTAATAAGCACATGAATGGTAATCAACATCATTACTCAATAAAGAAATGCAAATTTAAGCCATATTGAGATACCATGACACACCAACCAGAATGATTAAAATTTCAAGAACTTAGAATACCAAGTGTTGACAAGGATGTAGAAAAACTGGAACTCACATTCCACTGGTAGGAAGACAAAATGATTCAGCCACATTGGAAAATAATATGGCAGTCTTTTTTTTTTCTATTTTTTATTTTTTTATTCTTATGTTAATCCCCATACATTACATCATTAGTTTTAGATGAAGTGTTCCATGATTCATTGTTTGTGCATAACACCCAGTGCTCCATGCAGAATGTGCCGTCCTCAATACCCATCACCAGGCTAACCCATCCTCCCAGCCCCCCCCCAGAACCCTCAGTTTGTTTTTCAGAGTCCATCGTCTCTCATGGTTCGTCTACCCCTCCGATTTCCCTCCCTTCATTCTTCCCCTCCCGCTACCTTCTTCTTCTTCTTCTTTTTTTTCTTAACATATATATGGCAGTCTTTTTTATTATAAAATTTACAGATGACTCAGCAATCCCATTTCTAAGTATTTACTCAAAAGAACTGAAAATATATGTCCACAAAAGGCATTATGCAAGTGTTCATAGTAGTTTTATTTAGAACAGCCAAAAACTGGCAACAATCCGTATGTGCACCAACTGATGGCTGGATAAACAAATTGTGGTATATGGTATATCCATAAATCAAATATTATTCAGAGGTTAAAAAAGAAGAAACTACTGATGTATGCAAAATTATTGAAAAAGCTTCATTGACAAAATCAGTGTCTTAGCCATAGAGTTTTGGAAAAACTGAACTTTATTCCTTTTTGTTTCTCCTCCAAACAGTATCCCGTTCTCTACATTTAGTGTCAAAAAGAAAATACTATCGGGCGCCTGGGTGGCTCAGATGGTTAAGCGTCTGCCTTCGGCTCAGGTCGTGATCCCAGGGTCCCGGGATCGAGTCCCACGTCGGGCTCCCGGCTCGGCGGGGAGCCTGCTTCTCCCTCTGACCCTCTCCCCTCTCATGCTGTTTCTCGCTCGCTCGCTCTCTAAAAAATAAATAAAATTAAAAAAAAAAAAAAAAAAAAAACTATTATTTTCCTACTGGCATATTTTTTCCTTTTAAAAAATTTGGGAAAAATTCTCTATATGATTAAAATACTGTTTTTCTTTCCAAAAAGGGAAAAAAAAAAAAAAAACCACCATCTTGAATTTTGTCAACAATAGGTTACTGTAGATTTTTTTTCACTCAGTAGAGAATGCCTTGGCACAACACTTAGAAGTCATTGTCTTTATTACAGCCTTTCCTTACCACCCATATCTGACGTAAGAGTGGTCTTGTGTTGAGATGTACTTGCTTCTGCCCCAACGATACGCATTCATCTAACCGTTCATTCAAAAACATTTTTTGAGTACTCTCTGAAATATTCAGTTCTATGCTAGATCCAGAGAATAAATCTCATTTCAAAGGCCTGAGCCTCCTGGCAGAGATAAGACATGCCAGTAGTTGATAAGGGTATAGTATAATTGTCAGTGGTTCTCACCTCAGGCTTCATAGTAGAATCACCAGGGAGACGTTTCAAGAAATGACACTGGGTTCCAACCGAGAGGTTCTAGTTTAATTGGTCTGAGGCAGTGCCTGAATGTCAGTATTTTTTTTTTTTTTAACAACACACAAGTTAATTTAATAGCATCTGTAATGGAGGAAAGTACAGGGTACTGTGGGGGCATTTGGGAGTTACCTAGGATCCAAAATAAATATCTGGTGGAATTGATTCACTCAATGAGAGAAAGAATATCTAATTAAATCAGGAAGAAGTTTCTCCTAACAAGATGCATCAGAATATGGCCAAACACGAAAGTCCATCACTCAACAAATACTTACTGAGTAATGTCTACATCACAGGCACTGTCCAAAGACCTAAGAACTAGGTCCCAGTAACCAAACAGAAGTCACTCCTGCTCTTACAGAAATTATAGTATGATGGTAAATACTGACATTATACTATTAATTGTGGAAATGATAGTTAAATTACAATTCTGAAAAATGCTACAAGACACAGGAACTGTGAGGGTCTAGCTGGATAGACCCAGCTCACTCTGGGTGGCCAGGAAGATTTATCTGAAGGACTGATATTTATGTTGAAACTTGAAGGATGGACAAACGGTGGTCAGCACTAATGGGAAAGCAGAGAATTGCTAGCAGAGAAAATAACTGTGAAAAGCCCTGATGTGGAATGCATGGTCAGTGGGTGGCCAAAGAACAGAGTTAAAGTAGGGTTATGGAGGAAAGTATTTCTTCAGTGTGGCAGATTACCCAGGATTTAGTATGCGATGCTGAGTTCTGAGTGTTTCACATTCCTTCTGTTCTGGTGCAGCATCAGCATCAGCAACACATCAGTTTGTGTGTCTCTTGGCAGTTAACAAAATATTTCCACAAATATCTCATGTCCTCAAAACAGTCCTGTCTCTTAGATAATGTTCAAAGATGCTAATTGACTTGCTCAATTTCACATAGCTTAAAAACAATCTGTAGAACCCAAGGCTGATGACTCCAAACCTGAGCCTATTTCCATCACATCACAGCTAATATTTTTTTAATAAACTAATATTATATATATTGTATGCAGCTAAGTAAAGATTGCTCTGGTAACTTTAGAATCACTTGTCTAGATTTTATGACAGTACCAAGATGTCAGGAACACTTTGTGATCTGTTGTTTATTTTTATAAGAACGATGGAATCAAAAGACAAAGGGCAGATTTAACAGTAGCTAGGCAGACCTGTCTAGATGAATGGGATTTATCAAGATAGATCTTTGTTCAGAGCTAGAGGGGCCTTATTTACTCAGTAACTGCTTCCAAGAGGAAGTGAATGCCCACACTCCCTAGGACTAAATGCAAAGAAGAGAGGCTTCTCACTGCCCCAACTCCACAGATGAAAGAGAAAGAGCTTTGGCTTGTCAAACAAAGATTCCAAGGAACCTGTGGGAGCTCTGAGGAAGCAGCCAACAGATGCAGTCTTTGTACTGCTCTAGGCTGTTTGTCTGTCCAGGAGGGAAGCTGTGCCTGCCTCGGTTGCCTCCACATGACCCAGGAACATGTTCACTGGCTGCCATTTTGATGATAACGTCAGATCAGAGCCACCACCTCCCCAAAGTGACACTCCCAAGGAATTTACCCAGTGCCTGCCTGAGTGGAAAAGGTTCATGGTAGACATGGGACAAAGCAATCATCCTTCTTGGCACTTTTGCTTGTAGTCCAGACTGGTTAGATTGTAGTAGCTATTACCACAAAAAGATTCAGAGAGAAATGTTCTCTATAGACATTAAATTGGGACACAAACTATGTATTTAAATAAGTAAACCACTACCTAGACAGAACTAAATGCCAGAAAAAGTAACATCTGATAACTTGCTGACAGTGTCAACTCTTTAATATTTGTCTCTATATCCTAAATTTGCAAAAATATAATACATATATATTCCAGAGAAGGGAAGTCAGGTAGTTTTGAGTTTGGGTGGGCATCTCAATTCCTTGAAAATAACCAAAGGTTTTATAAATACATGAATCTCTCATTTGGTCAGTATTATTAGAAAGCAAAATATTTGAAAAGCAAATTTCTAGATTACTAAAAACAAATATCAAAATATATATTCCCCTATTTTCACTTTTTACCATCCTTTAGTATAATTGCCCTTTGTTTTTACCAGTTGTAGTTAAGATGCTCATTTTCCCTGTCCCTCCAGGCAGGCTCCCCACGGCCCTTTATTTCTCCGATCTCTTATCCAGTCTGTCTTCTGGTTTCACAGATTCCACCCCCTGCAAGTTCACATATTTAGTCTTGATTCCTCTTTTCCATTTCCACTTTGGTGTCAGAGTTCATGTATGACCCGAACTACTGCAAAATGTTTTAAATTCTTCTCATGGTTGCCTGCTTCTAACTCTATTGTCATTAACTCTGTTGTCAGGTGAGATGGCTCTCTGCGATGACAAAGCAGCAGCTTGGGGCCAGGCTTGCTGTGCTTGGAGATTTCCCAACATCATGGAATCTACCTTCCCAAGGTAAATCCCAGAAATCTATTTCTCTGGCTTCTTGGTAGCAAGGGCACAGGTATGAGACCTGGGCTCCTTTACTTAGGCTCATCCATGTAACACTTGGATTCCGAAGTGTGTAAATGGAGGAAGGAAGCTCTACACATACTTCATTTTGCTGGCAATTGTGGCAGGAAGTCTGGTTCTGCAAACAGAGTCACTGTAGCATTCAGTGGAAGCAACATCTCAGATGGCCATCTCCAATGGAGCCCGTCCTGAGCATGATTTGGGGTATCATTCTTCAAAGTAGCCTAGAGTCTAGTTCTTTAGCTCTCCCAGGGGTTCCATGAATCACCCAGTATTCTTTCAGTAAAGTCCACTCTTTTTCTTACCCCTTATAAGCCCAGAGTAATCTTTCTGAAAGGTAAACCCAATCATTGCACTTCCCTACTTAAACTTCTTCAGGGCTCCCTACTGCCTATAGAATGAAGTCCAGATTCTTTAACTTGGCATTCTGGGTTCATCATCATTTAGGTTCCATCAGCTTTTCCAGCCTCTTGCCCTCCATTCTCCCCACACAGACACTGATCCAGGCACACCAAACAACATGCAAGATGCTCTATGTGCCATTGTTTTTAGTGCTATACCCTTTGATTGGAATGCTCCTAATTCCACTTCTGTCTGTCCAGTAAACACCACTCCTCTCCTTCTTCATGTCTTAGCTCACCCTGACCTTTATTCCCTACAACCCCCTTGACAGAGTTATGCATTTCCCCTCTTTCTTTCAAGTTATGTTCTCCATATCTTTATTTTAATACTCATCACATTGCAGAAATTGTTTAGACATTGGCCTTACCTGCCCAGGCTGTATGCCTTTCAAAGGCAAAAACTAGGTGCTATTTATCCTTGTATACGCACTTCCAGCATAGTCCCTAATGCTTGATATGAGCTTTATATATCATGCATGAATAGATAATGAATTCACCTAGTCCTTTTAATTCATCCAGCTTCACCTCTCTGTTTAAGTTCCTTTTATGCTTTAAATCTTCCAATGACCCAAATCTTAGCAAAACCTATAGAATTTAATTATAACCTGACCCTGCCTCTCTTCCAACCTGGGGAGCTGTTAAGGGGAGGATTCTTTTCAATCAAGAGTAGCAAGCATGCCCAGTTTTCATTGCTAAGTATGCCCTATAGGGTGTAGGATCTGGCTGGAGGGCCTCGGGCATGGAATGACGCAAAGGGAAGGGGCGCTGTTGGTAGAGATAGAGACAAACAATCCTAGTAGCAACACATGAGAGATGGTGTGGGTGAAATGCAGCCACCAAAAAGCTGGATGGGAAGGAACCAGAACTGAAATGTGAGTTCAACGTTTTACAGAACTTTGTGGTGAATGGGGATCTACTTGGTCACTGGAAAATTCAAGATTGGGGAAAGGGAAAGACGTTAAGGCTCACTGCCACTTGCAGATTTCCAGTGGCCCTCAGAGGAGTTCCAGTCCCCCCTGAAGGCAAGTGGCAAGTGGAGAACTAAGAGAGAGCATGCTGTCATCTGTTGTTAGAAGGCAGTTAATATCTTACCCGCAGATCAAATGAACTAAGGAATGCCACCAGCAGAAAGAGTAAGCTAAAAAACGCATTAGAAACGACAAAGGACATGACACAAATTAGATGAAATAAAAGCAACAGAAATTCAAACAACAGACACAGATTTTTAAAAAAAAACATGTTTTAAAAAGTTTTACATTGAGTTGACCATTTACTGGTCTTTCATCCCTCTGTCTTTCCACTGGAGAGTGTACCCATCCTGTGTCAAAGCGGTTGGTCCCTGTGGCAGCCATTTCCTTGGGCTGATGTGTTGTCTACCGTAGGTCCTTCTAGCAGAAGCAATGCTAATGGGCACCAGGACTCACTGCCAGGTGCCCTCAGCCAGGCTGCACATACGGGTGCAGGTCAGAGGGCCTTGCAGCAAACCACCATTGCAGGGCTTGTTGGGCCCCAATTTCTATGGTGGTGTTTTTGCAGATTTCTAAAGAGAGCTCCCAAAGAGTTCATTTGGGCATCTGCAAAGATTTCAGTCTAAAATCAGTCAAGGTAAATGATTCTACAGCTGGGATTTCAATGTATTTTCTCCTCCTTCCCCCTTTCTCTTTTCATTAAGCTGAGTGACTTAGACACTGATGTTTCCTGTCTCTAAAGCTGCTGGTGGTATGGTGATTTCATAGAGCACCTCATTCAGATTCTCCCACAGGGGCTAGTTTCAAAGCACTGACCCTGATCTATAATCAAATTCACTGGCTCTCTGAGTCTGTCTCCTTGAAGCAGCAGAATCCTGCTGATACAATAGTAAATACTGCCCCTCTGGAAGGGAGCATTGTGTTTGAGGTCCTGGATTGCCCCATAGAAGTGGTTGGGATGGCAAACACTGGGCAAAATCAGCACTGCAAATTTTTCACTACAAAAAGTAGATTATTTTGTTACTCTTAATGTATATTATTTATACTCTTAATGTATATTATTTATCAGTAAGGAATGGACATAGGATATACTATAGGACTGTTTGTATCTTACATTATGATGAGATGTTAAATTACAGTGGGATGGAGAGGTGACAAAGGTATTATCTTAGCGTGACCATGGTTTGAGTCAGCTTTTATCCATTAAGCCCAGTTGCTCATCTTGGATATAAGGACTTGAATTAGAAGACTCAAATGTCCAACTTCAGTTTGGCTTCTGTATGTTTAACTCATATTACTGCTGGAATAATAAATGTATCTGCTAGAGCATTCCCAAGCATAACTCATGGTAGGCTCATTTTATATTCCAGAGATTGCTTAGCAATGATATACAATAAACTGTGCTTCTCTTGGGATACAAAGATGACACTGACTTCTCTATTAGACCCGACTTTGACATTCTTTCTTAATTAATGGTGACAGTTTGTTCTCTGAGTCATCCACACTCTGTGATATGTGGCTAGCTAGGTATAGATCTATCCTAAGGGTCACAGACAGAGTTTTAGTTGGAAGAAATATGAACAGGATTATATTCATGCCTTCAGTTCTGTTAGTATCATACTGAATCAGTTGCCAACATTTAAATATCAGGAAATTTCACATAAAAGATTATGTTACTGAGGGTTTGTTTTTTTTTTTAAATCCAAGAAAGCTGATAGCCTGGGACCTGTAGCCTCTCATGCCAACAAACTGGCCCCGAGGATGGCTGCCTCCTCTCGTGGGCCATCTACTTTCGATTTTACCAAGGTTCTCTGCTTGCTCTTCCCTTTCATGTTTGACCATCTTGAACCCAAAGGCATTTGAGTTTGCAGTCCCTGCTTAAGGGAAGGACACTCACCTTAATTAAAGTAATTCCTCCTCTGATGGAGGAGGCATGAATTTCCGGTTACTTTCAACACAACTGCATTTTATTTTCTCAATGGGATGAAGCTTTGTGGCCAGTGAACCAGCAAGTCTGTCAGGATCAAACTAATTTTTGACACTCAAAAATAGATTACTTTAAGTGTTTAAAATTCTTAGTGAAATTTTTAGTTAATCTTAAGATTCTGTGAGCGCTCAGGATTTCTAAAATCCTCCATACCATGAACTAATCTACTCAGGTCAGTCTCCATTCCTTTTGCCACCTCATTCATTCCCTTTGACCAGAATCCTCTTCCCAGACCCTCCGAAGATCCCAAATCTTTGTTTTTAGACTCCACTTAACTCTCAGTTTATGCCAGGGCGAAGGGGACCACATGATGCAATTTTCCTTGGACAGCCCCACAGTAATTATTAATAGCATCCCTTTTGTTCTCAAAAGTGTCCATATTTGAGCAATAAAATAGATGGCTACCCTACCCCTCTACTTCAATCCATAATAGTATCTGTGTTTGTGATTATCCTAACATAGAGCAGTCCATGGTCTAGGATTTAACAATTATAATTTTCTTTTTCTTTTTTTAAGATTATTTATTTATTTATTTATTTATTTGACATAGAGAGAGAGAGCACAAGCAGGGGGAGCAGCAGAGGGAGAGGGAGAAGCAGGCTCCCTGCTGAACAGAAAGTCCGATGCAGGGTTCGATCCCAGGACCCTGAGATCATGACCTTAGCCAAAGGCAGATGCTTAACCGACTGAGCCACCCAGGCGTCCCTAACAATTATAATTTTCTTATTTAATAGCAGTCTTCTCTGAGTGTGAAGAGTTCTTTTTATCAACATCAAATTGAATGGGCACCGCTAACTACCTACCTCCCATAGAAGGCAAACTTCTTTCCAATAACAGTAATTTACCTCATATTTGTTTAGTTCAGCACTTCTCAAAATGTGCTTTGGGGACTCCTGTGGGTCTACAAAATTCTTTTCATAATCAAAGACATTATTTGCTTTCCTCTCTCACTCTCTCACCAGTATACAGTGGCATTTTCCAGAGGCAACATGACATGATATGGCAATAGATGGAATGTAAAGTCCAACTGTTTTCAGTCTCTAAAGAGATGTGCAAAAATGTGAAACAATACCGTTATTCTCACAGTTTTTTTGAAGAGTAAATTTAGGCTTCTTAAAATATATTATTGATGTTAGCCTATAATGGGGTTATTATTTTGGGTTTTAAACAAATTGCTGAACATTTAAAATTTTTCTCAATTTTATTTTCTTTTTCTTTTTTTTTTTTATTCTTATGTTAATCCCCATACATTATATCATTAGTTTTAGATGTAGAGTTCCATGATTCATTGTTTGTGCATAACACCCAGTGCTCCATGCAGAATGTGCCCTCCTCAATACCCATCACCAGGCTAACCCATCCTCCCACCCCCCTCCCCTCTAGAACCCTCAGTTTGTTTTTCAGAGTCCATCATCTCTCATGGTTCATCTACCCCTCCGATTTCCCCTGCTTCATTCCTCCCCTCCTGCTACCTTCTTCTTCTTTTTTTTTTCTTAACATATATTGCATTATTTGTTTCAGAGGTACAGATCTGAGATTCAACAGTCTTGCACAATTCACAGCGCTTACCAGAGCACATACCCTCCCCAGTGTCTATCACCCAGTCACCCCATCCCTCCCACCCCACCCCCACTCCAGCAACCCTCAGTTTGTTTCCTGCGATTAAGAATTCCTCATATCAGTGAGGTCATATGATACATGTCTTTCTCTGTTTGACTTATTTCACTCAACATAATACCCTCCAGTTCCATCCACGTCATTGCAAATGGTAAGATCTCATTCCTTTTGATGGCTGCATAATATTCCATTGTGTATATATACCACTTCTTCTTTATCCATTCATCTGTCGATGGACATCTTGGCTCTTTCCACAGTTTGGCTATTGTGGACATTGCTGCTATAAACATCGGGGTGCACGTACCCCTTCGGATCCCTACTTTTGTATCTTTGGGGTAAATACCCAGTAGTGCAATTGCTGGATCATAGGGTAGCTCTATTTTCAACTTTTTGAGGAACATCCATACAGTTTTCCAGAGTGGCTGCACCAGCTTGCATTCCCACCAACAGTGTAGGAGGGTTCCCCTTTCTACGCATCCCCGCCAAAATCTGTGGTTTCCTGACTTGTTAATTTTAGCCGTTCTGACTGGTGTGAGGTGGTATCTCATTGAGGTTTTGATTTGGATTTCCCTGATGCCGAGCGATATTGAGCACTTTTTCATGTGTCTGTTGGCCATTTGGATGTCTTCTTTGGAAACATGTCTGTTCATGTCTTCTGCCCATTTCTTGATTGGATTCTTTGTTCTTTGGGTGTTGAGTTTGATGAGTTCTTTATAGATTTTGGATACTAGCCCTTTATCTGATATGTCATTTGCAAATATCTTCTCCCATTCTGTCGGTTGTCTTTTGGTTTTGTGGACTGTTTCCTTTGCTTTGCAAAAGCTTTTTATCTTGATGAAGTCCCAATAGTTCATTCTTGCCCTTGCTTCCCTTGCCTTTGGCGATGTTTCTAGGAAGAAGTTGCTTTGGCTGAGGTCAAAGAGGTTGCTGCCTGTGTTCTCCTTTAGGATTTTGATGGACTCCTGTCTCACATTGAGGTCTTTCAACCATTTGGAGTCTATTTTTGTGTGTGGTGTAAGGAAATGGTCCAGTTTCATTCTTCTGCATGTGGCTATCCAATTTTCCCAACACCATTTGTTGAAGAGACTGTCTTTTTTCCATTGGACATTCTTTCCTGCTGTGTCAAAGATGAGTTGACCATAGAGTTGAGGGTCCATTTCTGGGCTCTCTATTCTGTTCCATTGATCTATGTGTCTGTTTTTGTGCCAGTACCATACTGTCTTGATGATGACAGCTTTGTAATAGAGCTGGAAGTCCGGAATTGTGATGCCTCCAGCTTTGCCCTTCTTTTTCAACATTCCTCTGGCTATTCGGGGTCTTTTCTGGTTCCATATAAATTTTAGGATTATTTGTTCCATTTCTTTGAAAAAAGTGGATGCTATTTTGATGGGGATTGCATTGAATGTGTAGGTTGCTCTAGGTAGCATTGACATCTTCACAATATTTGTTCTTCCAATCCATGAGCATGGAACGTTTTTCCATTTCTTTGTGTCTTCCTCAATTTCTTTCATGAGTATTTTATAATTTTCTGAGTACAGATCCTTTGCCTCTTTGGTTAGATTGATTCCTACGTATCTTATCATTTTGGGTGCAATTGTAAATGGGATCGACTCCTTAATTTCTCTTTCTTCTGTCTTGTTGTTGGTGTATAGGAATGCCACTGACTTCTGTGCATTGATTTTATATCCTGCCACTTTACTGAATTCTTGTATGAGTTCTAGCAGTTTTGGGGTGGAGTCTTTGGGGTTTTCCACATAAAGTATCATATCATCTGCAAAGAGTGAGAGTTTGACTTCTTCTTTGCCGATTTCGATGCCTTTTATTTCTTTTTGTTGTCTGATTGCTGTGGCTAGGACTTCCAATACTATGTTGAATAGCAGTGGTGGTAGTGGACATCCCTGCCGCGTTCCTGACCTTAGGGGGAAAGCTCTCAGTTTTTCCCCATTGAGAATGATATTCGCTGTAGGTTTTTCATAGATGGCTTTTATGATATTGAGGTATGTACCCTCTATGCCTATACTCTGAAGAGTTCTGATCAAGAAAGGATGCTGTACTTTGTCAAATGCTTTTTCTGCATCTATTGAGAGGATCATATGATTCTTGTTCTTTCTTTTGTTAATGTATTGTATCACATTGATTGATTTGCGGATGTTGAACCAATCTTGCAGCCCAGGGATAAATCCCACTTGGTCGTGGTGAATAATCCTTTTAATGTACTGTTGGATCCTATTGGCTAATATTTTGGTGAGAATTTTTGCATCCGTGTTCATCAGGGATATTGGTCTGTAATTCTCCTTTTTGATGGGGTCTTTGTCTGGTTTTGGGATCAAGGTAATGCTGGCCTCATAAAATGAGTTTGGAAGTTTTCCTTCCATTTCTAGTTTTTGGAACAGTTTCAGAAGAATAGGTATTAATTCTTCTTGAAATGTTTGGTAGAATTCCCCTGGGAAGCCATCTGGCCCTGGGCTTTTGTTTTTTGGGAGATTTTTGATGACTGCTTCAATTTCCTTAGTGGTTATATGTCTGTTCAGGTTTTCTATTTCTTCCTGGCTCAGTTTTGGTAGTTGATACATCTCTAGGAATGCATCCATTTCTTCCAGGTTATCGAATTTGCTGGCATAGAGTTGCTCATAATATGTTCTTATAATTGTTTGTATTTCTTTGGTGTTGCTTGTGATCTCTCCTCTTTCATTCATGATTTTGTTGATTTGGGGCATTTCTCTTTTCTTTTTGATAAGTCTGGCCAGGGGTTTATCAATCTTGTTAATTCTTTCAAAGAACCAGCTTCTAGTTTCATTGATCTGTTCTGCTGTTCTTTTAGTTTCTATTTCATTGATTTCTGCTCTGATCTTTATTATTTCTCTTCTCCTGCTGGGTTTAGGCTTTATTTGCTGTTCTTTCTCCAGCTCCTTTAGGTGGAGGGTTAGGCTGTGTACTTGAGAGCTTTCTTGTTTCTTGAGAAAGGCTTGTATTGCTATATACTTTCTTCTCAGGACTGCCTTTGCTGCATCCCAAAGATTTTGAATAGTTGTGTTTTCATTTTCATTGGTTTCCATGTATTTTTTTAATTCTTTTTTAATTTCCTGGTTGACCCATTCATTCTTCAGTAGGATGCTCTTTAGCCTCCATGTATTTGAGTTCTTTCTGACTTTCCTCTTGTGATTGAGTTCTAGTTTCAAAGCATTGTGGTCTGAAAATAGGCAGGGAATGATCCCAATCTGTTGGTACCAGTTGAGACCTGATTTATGACCTAGGATGTGATCTATTCTGGAGAATGTTCCATGGGGACTAGAGAAGAATGTGTATTCCATTGCTTTGGGATGGAATGTTCTGAATATGTCTGTGAAGTCCATTTGGTCCAGTGTGTCATTTAAAGTCTTTATTTCCTTGTTGATCTTTTGCTTAGACAATCTGTCCATTTCAGTGAGGGGGGTGTTAAAGTCCCCCACTATTATTGTATTGTTGTCGATGTGTTTCTTTGCTTTTGTTATTAATTGCCTTATATAATTGGCTGCTCCCATGTTAGGGGCATAGATATTTACAATTGTTAGATCTTCTTGTTGGATAGATCCTTTAAGTAGGATATAGTGTCCTTCCTCATCTCTTATTACAGTCTTTGGTTTAAAATCTAATTTGTCTGATCTAAGGATTGCCACCTCAGCTTTCTTTTGGTGTCCATTAGCATAGTAAATGGTTTTCCACCCCCTCACTTTCAATCTGGGGGTGTCTTTGGTTCTAAAATGAGTCTCTTGCAGACAGCATATCGATGGGTCTTGTTTTTTAATCCAGTCTGATAGCCTGTGTCTTTTGATTGGGGCATTTAGCCCATTTATATTCAGGGTAACTATTGAAAGATAGGAATTTAGTGCCATTGTATTGCCTGTAAGGTGAGTGTTACCGTATATTGTCTGTGTTCCTTTCTGGTCTATGTTGCTTTTAGGCTCTCTCTTTGCTTAGAGGACCCCTTTCATGATTTCTTGGAGGGCTGGTTTTGTGTTTGCAAATTCTTTAAGTTTTTGTTTGTCCTGGAAGCTTTTTATCTCTCCTTCAATTTTCAATGACAGCCTAGCTGGATATAGTATTCTTGGCTGCATATTTTTCTCATTTAGTGCTCTGAATATATCCTACCAGTCCTTTCTGGCCTGCCAGGTCTCTGTGGATAGGTCTGTTGCCAATCCAATGTTTCCACCCTTGTAGGTTACATATCTCTTCTCCCGAGCTGCTTTCAGGATTTTCTCTTTGTCTCTGAGACTCGTAAGTTTTACTATTAGATGTCGGGGTGTTGACCTATTTTTATTGATTTTGAGAGGGGTTCTCTGTGCTTCCTGGATTTTGATGCCTGTTTCCTTCCCCAAATTCGGGAAGTTCTCTGCTATAATTTGCTCCATTATACCTTCTGCCCCTCTCTCTCTTTCTTCTTTTTCTGGGATCCCAATTATTCTAATGTTGTTTCGTCTTATGGTATCGCTTATCTCTCGAATTCTGCCCTCGTGATCCAGTAGTTGTTTATCTCTCTTTTTCTCAGCTTCTTTATTTTCCATCATTTGGTCTTCTATATTACTGATTCTCTCTTCTGCCTCATTTATCCTAGCAGTTAGCGCCCCCATTTTTGATTGCACCTCATTTATAGCCGTTTTGATTTCTACTTGGTTAGATTTTAGCTCTTTTACTTCTCCAGAAAGGGTTTCTCTAATAACTTCCATATTTTTTTCAAGCCCAACTAGTATCTTTAAAGTGATGATTCTGAACTCTAGATCTGACATCGTACTAATGTCCATATTGAGTAGGTCCCTGGCAGTCGGTACTACCTCTTGTTCTTTTTGTTGAGGTGATTTTTTCCATCTTGTCATTTTGTGCAGAGGAGAATAGATTAATGAGAGAACAAAATGCTAGCAGAGTAACCACGTCTCCAGAAAATATACTCTAAACAAATCAGAAAAGACCTGAAGCAGTGGAAAAAGAAACGGAGAGAAAAAAGAAAAAGAAAAAAAGATAAAGATAAAAACAAACAAAAACAAACAAAACAAAACAACAACAACCAAAAAAAACAGAATGTGATCAAATATGATCAGGCTTGTATATAGATCAGTGCCACACACTAGATTTGGGGTATATTTTGGTCTGTTAGAAGAAAGTGCCTCCCAAAATTTTAAAGAAAGAAAAACTTATATATGTACAAAAATAAGGGTTGATATGATGAAGGGATGGAATATGACTGTAAAGATGGAAATTATAAAAAATTTTATAAAAGGAATTGATAAGAAGTTGTTTGAAAAAAGAAAGAAGAGAATTTAAAAAAAGAAAAAAGAGAAAAAAAGGGAGAGAATGTGATCAGGCAAGGGAGTATAAAAACCATATACTAGAGATTTAGGGTATATTTTAATCTATTAGAAGAAACTATCTCAAAATTTTAAAGAGAGAACAACTTATATATATATGCCAAAAATACAGGTAACTACTATGAAGGGATAGAATATGACTCTAAAAATGAAAAATAAAAATGTTTTCTTTAAAAAGGGATTGATAAGATGTTGGTTGAAGAAGGGAAAAAGAAAAATTCAAAAAAAGAAAAAAGAAAAAAGAAAAAAAGACAGTTAAAAAAAATTAACTTTGAAAGACTACAGAATCATGGTAAAAAAGCCAAGAATTCTATGTGCAGTATTCCCCTAGCGCTGGAGTTCTGCCGTTCTCATTGATGGGTAAACTTGGTCTTGGCTGGCTGTTCTCGCTGATCTTCTGGGGAGGGGCCTGTTGCCGTGGTTCCCAAATGTCTTTGCCGGAGGCGGAATTGCCCCGCCCTTGCCCCCTCCCAGCTAAGTAATCTGCTCGGGTTTGCTCTCCGGAGCTTTTGTTCCCTGCGAGCTTTCCGTACAGCTTTGGAGGCGGAGAGTGAAAATGGCGGCCTCCCGATCTCCGCCCCGGAGGAGCCGAGAACTCGGGGCCCCGCTCCTCAGTGAGCCCCCAGAGAAAAGCCGTCAGTCACTCCGGTCTCCCCGGTCTCCGGCCGCACTCCGTGCTCACCCGGCCTGTGACTGCGCGTTTCTATCTCTGGCACCCGACCCCGTGTGGAGTCTCCAAACCCAGCAGATCCCTGTGGTGCGCTCCCGCACCACTCCTCCCGGGGGAAGAAGGTGAGTCTCCCCGGATCTGCCTCTTGTTGGGACCCTGCTGGAGGAGAAGTGGCCCGACTGTGCCGCGGAACATGGTTTATGGCAACCCCGAGCTGAGAGCCCGCGCCTGGGCTCCGCCTCTGCAGCCGGCTTCCCTGCTCCGTTATCTGGGAGCTCTGCCACACTCAGGCACCCCTGGTCTTTCTGTGACCCCGAGGGTCCTGAGACCACACTGTCCCAGAGGGTTCCACCCCCCGCTTAGCCACCAGAGTGACGTCCCTCGGCGGAGCAGACTTTTAAAATTTCCGATTTTGTGCTCCGCGACTCTATCACTTGCCAGAAGCGGCCGCCGGAGGCCCCTCCCCCGCCGTCTATCCTCCCGAATATCGCCTCAGATTCACTTCTCCACATGTCCTACCTTCCAGAAAGTGGTCGCTTTTCTGTTCAGAGAGTTGTTGCTCTTCTTTTCTTCGATCTCCTGTTGAGTTTGTAGGTGTTCAGAATGGTTTGATCCCTATCCAGCTGAATTCCTGAGAGGAGACGAAATCCAGGTCTCCTACTCCTCTGCCATCTTGCTCCGCCCCCCCCCTCAATTTTATTTTCTAATGACACATGAGAAAATGTTTAGGTAAGAGTATAGAGGATTCTGAGACTCAAAGTTTGAGAACTGCTGACAAAGCGCTTTTATACTTTTCAAATAATTTCACATTTGTGTAATTTTGAATCGTTTTATCTTTTCTTAAATTGAGATGTGAGTCACATGCTGTAATGTTCACTCTTTAAGTGTACAATTCAGTGGGTTTTTCATATATTCACAAAGTTGTATAATTATCATTACTATCTAATTTCAGCATATTTTCATAACCAAAAAAGAAACCCCAGACCCGTTAGTAATTAATCCCCATTCTCCCCTTTCCCCAACCCCTGGCAACCGCTTATCTACTTTCTGTTTCTGTGGATTTGCCTATCCTGGGCATTTCATTTATAAGTTATTGTGCAATATGTAGCCTTTTATGTCTGGCTTCTTTTACTTAGCATGTTATCCAGGTTTATCCATGTGGTAGCCTGTATCAGGATCTCATTCTATTTTATGGCTTAATAATATTCCATTGTATGGATATACCAAACTTTGTTTATCCATTCATCATTTGGAACGTTTCCGCTTCTCAAAAATCCTGTAAAAAATGCTCTTGTAAACATTCATATGTGAGTTTTTGTGTGCAGACATGTTTTTGTTTCACTTGGGTATATACCTCAATGTGGAATTGCTAGGTCATATGGCAACTCCATGTTTAACATTTGAGGAACTTCCAAATTGTTTTTCAAAGCTGCTGCACAATTTTACATTCGCACCAATCACGTATAGGGTTCAGTTCCTCTACATCCTTGCCAACATTTGTTATTATCTGCCTTTTTTTGTTGTAGCCACCCTAGTAAGTTTGAAATAATATTCCATTATGGTTTGATTTGCATATCTTTGGTGGCCAGTAATCTTGAGCATCTTTTTGTATGCATATTGGCCATTTGTATATCTTTATAGAAATGTCTATTGAAATCTCTGTCCCGTTTTAAATTGTATTATTTGTGTTTTTATTGTTGAATTGTAATTTTAAAAAATATATTCTAGGTACTACACCCTTATCAGATATATGATTTTTAAATATTTTCATTTTGCAGGCTGTGTTTTCACTTTTTTGATAGTGTCTTTGGAGCACAGAAGTTTTTAATTTTGATGAAATCCAAATTTGCCTAGTTTTTCTTTGGTTACTTGTGGTTTTGGTATCAGGTCTAAAGAAAACAATGGCAGAGGTGTCAAGTGTTGGTGAAAAGATATAAATTTCCAATTATAAAATAAATAAGCCATGGGCATGTAATGTACTGCATTGTGACTATAGTTAATAATACTGTATTATACATTTAGAAGTTACTATGAGAGTAGATCTTAAGAGTTCTAATCACAAGGAAGAAAAAATTTTTAACTATGTGTGGTGATTTTTTTTTTTTTTTAGAAATTTTATTTATTTATTTGACAGAGAGATACATAGCGAGAGAGGGAACACAAGCAGGGGGAGTGGGAGAGGGAGAAGCAGGCTTCCCGTGGAGCAGGTAGCCCGATGCGGGGCTCGATCCCATGACCCTGGGATCATGACCTGAGCCGAAGGCAGACGCTTAACGACTGAGCCACTCAGGCGCCCCTGTGTGGTGCCTAGAACTAGATTCCTGGTGACTATTTCTTAGTAGATACAAATATCCCAAACCATTATGCTGTATACCTGAAACTAATATAATAAGTCAGTTACATCTCAATTATAATAAACTAGATAAAGCTAACAACAACAACACGAATGAATGAATGAGTAAATGAATGAAAATAAATAAACAAACCAATGCCAAATCTCAGGTCACAAATACTTAAACCAATGTTTCTTCTAAGAGTTTTATAGTTTTAGCTCTTACATTTAGTTCTTTCATCTATTTTGAATTAATTTTTGTATATAGTGTGAGGCAGGGGTGCAACTTCATTTTTTTGCATATGGATATACAGTTGTCCCAGCACTATTTATTTAAAAGACTCTTCTTTCCCCATTGAATTATATTCCTCGCCTTCATCAGAGTAGTTTTACTTTTACCTCAATTTTCATTACTTCCAAGTCAGTCTTGACTAATTGTGCCTTTCACTCAAGTTCAAAGTGCGCATTCCTGGACAGAGCACTGGCTGCCAGATAATTAGTGAAAACATGTGACAATGAAGTCAATTCTGAGAGACAGTTTACTCAATATCTATGAAACATCTTCCAGGATGAGTGGTCACAGCAAGCTGCTGGGTCTATGAAAAGATGAATGATTCTGTGTAAAATCATCTTAGTTTCCTTTTACTCTATAGATTGGATTTCTTGAGGTTCTATATCCAGTCGGTTTGCTCCAAGCTGTTTTGTTTTGTTTTTTTGTTTTTTGGAAGATTTTATTTATTTGACAGAGAGACACAGCAAGAGAGGGAACACAAGAGCGGGAGTGGGAGAGGGAGAAGCAGGCTTCCCACCGAGCAGGGAGCCCAATGTGGGGCTTGATCCCAGGACGCTGGGATCATGACCTGAGCCGAAGGCAGATGCTTAACGACTGAGCCACCCAGGCACCCCTCAAAGCTGTTTTAGGTAGCAAATTTCTTGGCTATTTATTTGGATTGACTTTGGATAGTTTGTTTTATATTGATAATAGTTTTTTTTTCACTTTTAGAAGAAACAGCACCAATTAGAAATCTGTACATTTTCTAGAAAATTTTGAGAATTCTACATTTTTTTGAAAGAAAAATTTTAATGTACATACTGAAAAGTAATTCTTTGACTATAAATCAGTTCTAGAAATATAGAATGTAAGAGCTGTGAGATAATATAAGTCCTTTATTTTTTAAAGGGAGAATAATGAAGCCTACAAAAGCAAATTTATTTATATGGGGAATGCCCACAGAGAAGTAATAAGGCAATGAAGAAAGATGGTAGGAGACTATAGCTAAGGTCTTGAAAGACTTGAAAAATGGAAGGAACTTTAAAACTTGCAGTAGTAATCCAGATACAATGCATATTTACAGAACCTATCTACTTGGTAAACAACTGGAGTGCTTCTCCCAGTATAAAAGAGTTGACCTATCACCTATCATAATAATACATTAACTAAGCCAACAGGAACTAGGCAGCAAGGTTAAGATGAAAAGTTACCATGGGGCTGTCAGACCAAGGGAGTATCACAATAAGAGATGAAACTCAAGTAATTGTCTTCTAAGAAAGTATGGGATGGGGGAATAGCTGACAAGTGCCTTGAATATTTTAGATATGGAGAGAGTCTTGAGATTGAGAGTGGTTAAATGGCCATTGAAAGACAAATTTTATACGTGGCCAAATCTTAGAATAATGCTCCAAGGAGAATAAATATCAGATATAGAGAATATCGATTTGGGGTGGAGGATACTCCCACCCCTGTCCCCTCTGGCAATCGCCAATTTATTCTCCACATTGATGAGCCGGTTTCTGTTCTTTGTTTGTGTGTTCATTTGTTTTATTTTTTAGATTCCACATATAAGTGAAATCATATGGTATTTGTCTTTCTGTGACTTATTTCACTTAGCATAATACCCTCCAGTTTCATCCATGTTGTTGCAAATGGTAAGATCTCATTCTTTTTTATGGTTGAGTAATATTCCATTCTATATATGTATAAATATATAAATATAGATATATACCACATCTTCTTTATTCACTCATCTATCAATGGAAATTTAGGCTGCTGCCATATGTTGGCTATTATAAATAATGCTGCAATAAACATGGGGTGCATATTATCTTTTCAAATTAGTGTTTTCATTTTCTTTGGGTAAATAACCAGTAGTAGAATTACTGGATTATATAGTATTTCCATTTTTAATTTTTCGAGGTACCTGCTTGGGTCTTTATCATTTTAGGTGATGCCTCCTTCCCCTGAGGGGAAGGTCTGCGATCCATTCACTCTCTCAGCCAGCGATACTGTGATTCCCCAAATGTAGAGGAAACCACATTAGGTCAAGACTCTTGCTGTTAGAATTTCTAATTAGTTATTTTAGGGACTATGGACATGGAGATTGTTGTGAAAGATAACAGAGCGTCAGAATTAGTCACGCTGTCACAGCACGTGTCTTATGCTCTAAGCCATGAAGAGTTCTTGGCCGTGTGCTTGGCGTCTTTCCCATTTGATGGTAAGCTCTCTTGTGGAGGCACCGTATCTTATTCACATCAATTCACTCACTTAGAAGGGTCCATTTTGTTAGTCTCATTTCTTTTAAAATCTCCCAGAATTTAAACTACTCACCACTGTCATTTTGTATCATGTTTATCCAGGCCAAAAGTATAAATTAAGCTGTGTCCTCATGGTCTGTAAATTAATGTGGTTTAACTGCACAATCATATAAATCGAGAGGAAAATACTGTTCTGAAAATGTACCTCTCTGAATCTGTGGTTAAAGAACATGGACGAAAATGTAAGCATAAATAACTTGTCAGAATAAATGTCGGTAGTTTCCTAATAAGGTCTTAAGTTGTCACAAGGCACACATTAACTTCTTATAAACAATGAATTTCCTCTATAAGCTACCATTTTGAACCCAAAGCTGCCAAACCCAAATAATAAAAGCCACGTGGTGAAGAACAGTGAATGCTGTAGCTATGTCTACAGAAAAGTACTGCAAGAGGGCAGCCTGGCTAACTCCCTGGGTTCATGGTAACGGCATGTTGTGAAATATTCTATACTTAGGTAAAAAATAACTTCCAGGAAGATGGGTCAGCTTGACAGTAAGCTGGATTATGTCAATGCCACTTACTTACTACACTTAAAATGAATCACTGTTAGGAACTATGTGAACACTTTCTCTCTTCACTGTCAACAAGGACAGGAGATGTTCCAAGCTCAAATGGACAATATGTTTGGTGGTGAAATGGTGGGAGAAATGCCAATGTTTTTTCAGAGAGAGAAAAAACAGACCTAATGGCTGTAAGCAACAGTGAATTTCATAACAGAACTGAGATCACGAGGGCAAAATTTTTACCTCCCTGGTTTCTTTAAACTGGTCTCTGTGGCTGTACCTAAAAGCAGTTTCTGACTGCCTGCTTTGAACCATATGAAATCCTTCTAACTTTACAAGAGGACTGAACACTTGGATCAGCTGGGATCATCTATTTCTGTGGTTCCTCAGCTTCCATTACAGGGAGTCCTAGAATCAATCGTAAGCAATCCTCTCTTTACCTTAAACTCTGGTCTGCTTTCCCATCCAGATGCTGGCAACACCTGCTACATCCAGGAGTCCTGGGTTCACCTCTGAATACCCTATGGGTTATCACGAGGATGACAATACTGTCTCACGTGCACAGACGGCTGGAACACGACTGTTACATAAGGTGACTGGGTGGGGGAGGGAGGGATGGGCAGGGAGCAAAAGTAAACAGAGTTCTAGACAATTCACCTTTCTTTTCTAATGGCATGCCAAGTATTTCAGAATGTCCTTTCTCCTCTTCTCTTCCCCACATCTCCCTCTTCCTCCCTCCACCCCTAAATTTTTCCCTTTTACCCTCCCAGAGAGCCCAAGGTAAAGATATGGTCAGTCTTGGTCAAAGGGAAACGTTCCTCCCACCCCAGTAGAGGGTGTGACCAGTTGTATCTGGCCGGGAGTACTAAGGTGTTCTGGTAACTGCTTTTTTTTTTGCTGGAAATAGGTCCTCTTTTGGAATGTGCTTTCCTTCTCAGTTCGTGGGAGTTCAGGTCCTCACCTCCTAGGACACAGTTCAATCTTCACTGTTCAGTCAGCCATTTACTTCAGGGCATTGGAGGAATGATTACTGAAGTTGTGGTTAATAATCAGTGTACAAATTTAGGTGTTTAGGAGTTGTGCAGGAATCTGGAGTCTCCAGGGTAGATTTTCCTTCCCACATGATGGCTTTATCCTTTATATTAGGAAAGAAAAATTAAAACTGTTGATACAGTTAATTTGTGTGGGCCTGGAAATTTTACTATATACATCATCTATATGTTTCCCTTTCATCAAGAGAACTCATCTTAAAGAATGGAAAAGTGGGCCAGAGGAAATAAAAAATATTAAAAATTACTGAGGAAACTGACCACTAGATGCTAGTTAGGAGGGAAAAAATTATCTTAGTTTTCATAGTGTCTAAAAAGGTTTGGGGGCACAGCTCACATATGGCACTCAGAGTAAACCCTTCACAGTGCAATGTCTAGAAGTTATGGAATTTATAATGTAACCAGAATATATAAATGGAGATGCACCATTAGTGAGTGTCAGAATTAAGGACTTGGGGCGCCTGGGTGGCTCAGATGGTTAAGCGTCTGCCTTCGGCTCAGGTCATGATCTCAGGGTCCTGGGATCGAGTCCCGCATCGGGCTCCCTGCTCCTTGGGAGCCTGCTTCTCCCTCTGCCTTTCTCTCTCGCTCTGTCTCTCATGAATTAAAAAAAAAAAAAATAAAATAAAAAAAAAAAAAAAGAATTAAGGACTTGTCGAAGCTTAGAAACAAATGACTGTGAGGAGAAAATCTGACCTATATTGTTTGACTCGATGGTCTCAACAATAGCAATTGACTAAAAGTGCCATGCCCTTTGAACTCTAAAAATTCTAAGAATGAAAATAGGAACACACAGTAAAAGCATTCTGACTTTTTTTCCTAGGCAAAGTGTAAAGTATACACACTTTCTTGTCTTAGTATTTATGGGTACATTTGCAGTGGAGCAAATATTCCCCCATTAAAGAAGCCACATCTCTCTGCAAACCTAATTCTCTATTGAAGAACTCCTCTTCTTTTAATTTAAATTCAATTAGCCAACACATAGTACATCATCAGTTTAAGATGTAGTGTTCAACAATTCATCAGTTTCATATAACACCCAGTACTCATCTTATAAACCATACTCTATCAGCAATGAGGCTAATTGGTTCCCATTTATCTATATTTGTAGGTAAGTTTAGAGAAACTTTTCACAAAGTGTTCACTTGTCCTTAGCACCTTGTTAGGGACATAAAGGGTAGTAAATTAATGTCCCCTGTCCTCAGACAGTTTGCAGTCTTACTGAAGATTTAAGATTTACATGTATTATTAAAATAGTGATTAGTGTAAGTAAGTTTACTCCAGGCTTACTGTATCTTACAAATACCAAGTCAATGATTCTCAAATATTAGTAAGCATGAAAACTATGTAGAAGGCCAACTAAACATGAAGCCATCTTTTGACCCAACAGGGCAGGGCTTCTGTACCTTCATCCAGCACTCCAGATTATTTGGATGTGGTTGCCCCAGTGAAACTCCTGAGTGGGTGTGTGGAAAGTCAGGAATTGTCAGGACAGATCTGTAGAAGGCAGCAGATTTGAGATGAGTCTACAAGTCACACTTCAAGGTTTGGTGGGATTTAAATATAGAGAAGGGAAGCATATTCTTGGAAGAGGGAAAGGCCTGAAGAAAAGCACAAATTTGGGAGCAAATGTGGCATAAGAAAGAGATACCCAGAAAACAAGGCTGAGAGAAGCATGTAGGATAGCCACATAAAAGCTGATTTCCACTCGCCTCAGGTTGATTGTCTACACAACTTACTTATCCTGGACAGTCTAACTTCTTTATGAAGGTACTCGGAGTACATACAGAAGGAATCTTTCTTTCTCTTTATGCTTATGCTTGAACCCAAGTTTCACATGTTATGTTCAATCATAAGGCTCAAGGAACATAAAAAAAGCAAATCCTAGAGCTTCAGTTTCTAAGCCAACCAAATCATGTGTCTATATACAAATTCTAGATCTGATGATTTAGTGTTTAGTGTCACATTCATAGTCATTATGGTAGACATATGGCATAGTACAAAAAAAAAAAAATCATTGCCTTAGGAACCAGAAAGAACAGGATTTACATCATTATTATATCATGTAGTACCTGGGACATTTTACTTGGCCTCTTTGAATTTTAGTTTCCAAATCTATAAAAGAGAAATAATTATAACAATACCTATAATACCAATATCTTGTATTGGGTTTTGAAGCTTAAATGAGGTGGTGGTGTAAACTCCCTGGCACATAGTAAATAACTGTGAATGAGTGAATAATGTTTCTAATATTTTTATATTTGTAAAGGACATGTTTTAAATGAATTAATCCATGATTATGCCTTGATGTAATTCATTTTAGGTCAAATAGGTCAAACATAACACAGTTGTGACATATTAAGAGAGATTTATGTTTTTCTGTACCAAGAAGAGGTGCACTTTGACAATTGTAGACCTGGTTAACAATATGCTGTGATTTGAAGGACACCCTAAGATATGTTTCCAAGGGGCCCAAGGTCTCCCATTAAGAGTGTCATTCTCGGGTGCCTGGGTGGCTCAGTTGGTTAAGCGACTGCCTTTGGCTCAGGTCATGATCCCAGAGTCCCAGGATCGAGTCCCGCATCGGGCTCC
This sequence comes from Neomonachus schauinslandi, assembly GCF_002201575.2. Classification (NCBI taxonomy): domain Eukaryota; kingdom Metazoa; phylum Chordata; class Mammalia; order Carnivora; family Phocidae; genus Neomonachus; species Neomonachus schauinslandi. The sequence goes on along the minus strand of NC_058414.1, from coordinate 78,353,624 downwards.
CTGCTCGGCAGGGAGTCTGCTTCTCCCTTTGACCCTCCCCTCTCTCATGCTCTCCATCTCATTCTCTCTCTCAAATAAATAAATAAAATCTTAAAAAAAAAATGTCATTCTCTGGTGACCCCTGGAGAGGTATGCAGCTCACATCAGCCATTCATGCTTAGTGTGAAGTATCCTGTCAGATCTCTGCTCTATGTGACAGTGAAACAAGAGATTGGCTGAACATAAAGGAAAGGTGGGACCATTTTGTAATAAGGGGCACCCACAGAAGACTGAGCTGGCTAGAGGGAGGGTCCTGCAAGCCTTACTCTGGTGAGGAAAGTACCAGAATAGAGAAAATAGGGCACAGAAAGGAGGCACTGACAAATGTCAAGAGTTTTCCCTTCAGTCTCTGTCTGGTTTGAGTACCACTGTTCCCTCATTTCTGTTAAATGTCATTTTCCATTTCTGTTAAATGTCACACAAATGCCTTTTCATTTTGGGTGTCATCTCATAAAGTAAAAACCTCTAAGATAAGAAAGGGAGGCTCAAATGCTCTCACCAGGTGGCCTAAGGAAATTTAAGAACAGAAGTGGTTTCTTAAAAAAAAAAAAAAAAAAAAAAAAATCATGCAATGAACTAACTATACAGGGTGTTATATAGAAAAAAAAACTATTGAAACAGTTTTGAGTAACTCTGTTCCTTTAAGGTTTTTTTTTTTTTTTAACACTTTTTATTATTATTGCTCCCTGTTCATTACTATCATTTGCAATTATCCTTTTGTCACCTAAGAAATTCAAGATGTAATGTGCCTTTCTGGTTTGGAGACTTTTTTTTTTTTTTTTTCTGTTTACTCTGCTGATTTCCCTGAATCACTATCTGTGATGTATCTTTAGAAATTTAGACACTTAGAGGGGAAAAAAATGCTTTCTCATCTACATTGATAATATGGTGAGTGTTGGTGAAAGAATTTTCTTCTTTGATAGGAAAAGAAAGCAGAGTTACATTAGTGTGGAATTAGAAATAAGGTCTAAATGCTAACCATAGATTACATCAGAGTAAGGTTATTTATACGGAGAGAAATTGACTATAAATTATAGAAAGAAATGTGTTCTGTTTATACCTAGGGCTAGGTGCATAGTAGTTGTTTAGCTGAAGAGTATTGGGTTATTAATTTACTACATAATGAGAAACAAACCAGAGTCCTTAGCTCTGAGCAGTATTAAAATACATCCTCCAGGGGCGCCTGGGTGGCTTAGTCGTTAAGCATCTGCCTTTGGCTCAGGTCATGATCCCAGGGTCCTGGGATCGAGCCCCACATCGGGCTCCCTGCTCCGCGGAAAGCCTGCTTCTCCTTCTCCCACTCCCCCTGCTTGTGTTCCCTCTCTCGCTATGTCTCTCTCTGTCAAATAAATAAATAAAATCTTTAAAAAAAAAAAATCCTCCGTATCACTGTTAGAACTGTACCCATCTTCACACGTGCTTACACACACATATACACACACCCACACACACACTCACCCCTTGGATGGCCCCAATGACTCATCTCTGTGCAGATTCCTTGTTAATTATCTAGTCAATATCAGCACAATAGTATCAACTCAATCCTGAGTGGAACAGGGGAGGGCTTATATAAGGCTTTATGATAACTTTTGGTTTTCTGTCAAAAGAGGCCATAGGGTTCAAGAAATATACAGAACTTTGCTTTCAAACAGTAGATAAATCACTTTGCAACTAAATGTGGTACTGGGGAGAAAAATGCTGCTCAACATCAGAAGCAGTGTTATTTATCTTTTGAATGAGTGCAGAGAATTCCCAAATGAGAGAGGTCAGGGGCACTTCTCTGAGCCAAACTTCATGTAGGCAATGTAGAGGGCTGCCTCAACACATTATCTGAGAAGCCCTAGAAAAATCCATCTGTACCAAAACCTTTACCTTTCACACTGCCATACACTAAAATTCCTACTATTGGATTTGCTATTTCAATTCACACACTGAAAATGCACTTTCTTAGGAAGACCATTGGAGGCATCTGGTAGAGATTGCCCGAGGCACCACCCAAGTGCAGAGCCCAGAAGTCAGGGGACGTCAGAAGGGCCAGAGGGGCCTCACTGTGGGCAAACTTAATGAACCTCACAATTTTGCCTTCTCCTAGATATGGCCAGTCAATATTCTAGTTAATGTGAACAAATTAAGTAGGGAAAGAACAGTTGTATCTTTCAAAAGCCACACTAGCAAGTGGAATGTGATTTCTTGCAAACACTCTTGGGCTTATCTTCCATGTTAATTGTGACAGTAAAACAATAAAAATCAAGATTTAATTTTAACTCATGTTGATCAGTCTAGGGCAGTAAATGAAGATGATGGGCTGGAGAAATATTAATCCACGTTGGCTATTTAACATCTGCCTTATTTTGAGGAGAGCACTGTCAAAGGCTCCTGCTCAGGACAATGAAAGTCCTCAGTTATATTTTAGTTTATCGCCGGTTTCTCCTTATAGTTTTCACTCTGTTGGTTTTACTGCCATTGCCAATCATCGTTCGCACCAGGGTAAGTGAACCTGGAGAATAGGCTGGTGGGTTTCCTGATTTATTTAATTGTCCTTTATGGTTTCTATGTAATTGCCTCGTTCAGAGCTGAGTGGGGGGAGGGGTGCCACTTTGAGTTGGAAGTCAGGATGGTCATACGTCGTGTTTTGTCCTCTGTTCTCCTTTTTAATGGTTAATGTTGGTTGATTCTCAGTATGACTAACTACAGTAATTAAATAATATACTCAATCAGAATTGTTCTCTGTCTGGCAACTAGATGAGAGGAAGAGCAAAGAGGCACAACCCTTGAGATCTTGTCATTCTGGTTAATCAGTCTCCAAGGAGGAGCCTGGGTTAGCACAATCCCCTCTCCCAAGCCCGGGCAGCAACGTGATACCCGGGGAAGAGCTAGAAAAACAACGGGGAGCCCCAGCGTCTAGCACAGACTAATTTACTTGTCAGCTCCAAGGCTTGCTATGGGCCACCAAACCTCCTAGAAATATTGTTTCCTTATGGGATGAGAAAACATTGAAAGCATGAAGTAATTTTCCTTGGTCACTCAGAAAATTTAATAAATTATTACACTATGTTCTGATCATTTGAGATTTTATTTCATTTTGGTATACTATAAGCATTTTTCTGTTTGCTTTTAAGTGTAGTCAGTCTACTAAGTCCAGAACAATAAACCCAGGACATTTTTAATCCCATGCTAAAATGATTAGAATCGGCACACATTTAGTGAGCACCTTCTTTACGTCAGGCATGGTGAGTGTCAGTTGCTAAGAGGACAAGCACTAGAGTTAGGCTTTCTGCTTTAGGTCCCAGGTATACCACTTACAAGCTGAGTGACCTGGGCAAATTAGTTAACTTCTCTATGCTTCTGTTTTCTCATATGTAAGATTGGGATAGGCACAGCCTTGCTGTGAGGATTAAACGCCTAAGCACTCATCAAGCACTCCCTCGGAGCAGTGCCTGGCACACAGTAGGTAGGGCCACAAGAGTCTCCGCAAATGTGTTGACCCACAGCTGGTGCAATTCCCACCACCCCAGGATGCCTTTCTGATGCTCTTCTCTAACAAGTATTAATCAAGGTTTTACCAGTCTGGGTTAAAATAGAATCAGTAATTATAATACGATGGATCCTCAAAAGTCTGCCACTGCTCTGGGAACCTCTGAAGGAAATTCATGTGAGCTAATGAAAAGTCCTTTTTGATTCTACCAAGGTCTCCTCTGCCTGCTAAGTCGGAGAAGGGACTGGCCTCTGCTGCCCCTGGCTATGGGTTTTCTGCTGCAGAGGGCAACCACCCAGCTCTAGCAGCTTCCCTCGGCTGGGCCTGTCCTTACACTGATGTCTCACTGTTTCCTGTTGAGGGAGGGAAGGACTCCCCACCCTTTTTGGTCAAACATCGTTCTGAACCCTCAAAAGCCTTAAAGAATTTCTAGTGAAAACAATAGGCACAGTCCAGTGTTTTGGTTTGGTTGGTGTTGTTTTTCAAATTTTGTGTGATTAATCTTTCCCTCTCCTCCTTTTCCCTCCCACTCCAGCTACTTCTGAAGACTCCTATATGGGTCTCTGGTGGCCACTAGATGACAAATTTGAGTCACAGGCACAGGGCTCCAATCTGAATACTCAACCCAAAACCCAAAACCCCTTTGAAGACTTGTTACTCTATCTAGCATGCATGATGGCCTTCTCTTTTAACTCCCCTGGTCCTGTGGGTTCCCTAGACCTGGCTGAATTCTACCATTCTACTATGAATACATCCTGGTTCATACCTGGACCCCTGCTATATTGTTATATTTCTGGGTTAGTTTCAACTTAAGTCCTCACTTATGGCAGAGAAAATCAGAAATTAAACTAGTCAGTACAAACTTGGGCTATGGCTACTACTCCTTTGATGCACACATGCGTGACACTTTGATTATCTTCCATAATTTTCAGAGAAAGTTAATGTAAATTCTTTGAAAGGGAGAACAACTAAATAAATGAAAAGCAGTGGTTTCTGTGCATGATTCATTAATCAGAAAGTGTATTCTTGCTAAAAAATCCAGTCATTGATTTTTTTTTTGCAAGGTGCTATGACAAGAGTACATTAGGTCTGTGGAGAAACCAGGGACCTGGCATCAAGTTGCATTTGATGAACTGTGTTCCTCTTTCCTTTTCCTCTAATCAACTCATTTGTTAAAACTCAATGTTAATGTGAGGGTTTTTTCCTAGTACAATAACATGATTTCATTTTGGCTACTTCAAATGCATATTTAATCATTCAATCTCATGATTGAAACTCAATGAATATTATTTTAACTCTTGCTTACAATGAAAGCAGAACTTTTTTTTTCAAAGAAAATAGGCCTTTGGAGGGTATGAACTTAAAGGAGAGGCTACTTTGACACCGATGCAAGTCAATCTTGTAACTTTCAGGTTACTGAACTGGAGAACTCAATGCTTCTAAACACTCAGTAATAGAACAACTAAAGAATTCAAACAAAACAAAAAATCAATTTGCTTTATAAAAACACAGTAAGTCTATACAATGTAGAATCAACAGTGAATTACTGACTGTTGTTTGTTTTGGGGTTTTTTGTTGTTGTTGTTGTTGTTTTTCATTTTTCTCCTGATTATTGAGTTGTTTCTATAGACTGGCTTTAACCCTTACTTTAATTCCATCTCAGTTCAGAAATGTGGCATCAATGATAAGAAACCCCCAGTGGCTTTGCAATGTAATATCCAAAGTGAAGGAGAAGGGATTCCCTTTGCAGAGCATACCTCTTTTCTAGGCATTCTGCCAGCTACTTTATCCAAATTATCTTATTTAACCTTCATTCCAAACCAAGAAGACAATCACGTATGTTCTATCATTCCCATTTTACATTTGAGGAAATTGATGCTCAAAGATATATAACCCAACAAAGATCACATAGATGCTGTAGAAACTGGATTTAAACACAGAGTCTGTCAGAACTCAGAATTCATGTTTTAACAGTGGTTATGTTTTAGTCTTTTCTATATTTGTATTTTTGAAGATTTACCCTCATCTTGAAGAGTTATATAAAGTGTGGCTTGATAGTCATTATCAACAACTCAGGTATTTCTCTTTGTGATAAAATTTTAGACAGGTCAAACCACAGACAAGGTGTATCTTGGCCATTTCCTCAATTGACCTCATGCTACTCAATGTCTTCAAGGTAGAACATTGCAATGATTCTAATGACTGGGGACAGGCCTATGAGGACTGAAGTAGCGGTCTTATATGCCATTTGCTGAATGTCCCAGAATCCCAGCTATACAAGTAGGTCATGTCAGTTTGTCAGGATACGCTGCCCCTTCCCTTCACACCTGTGCCCAGATATTCACCTGGAGTCACAGCATTAGGTTGGCATCTTAATATCTTCTAGTTGGAAGAAATTTTCGGACTGTGTTTTTCAATGTTTTTATGGAAATTTTATAGCAAAGAAGAATATGCTCACAGGCATAAGTCAAACAAAACCTCAAATTTAATCCTTATGAATTAGGTATAATTATTAGTCCAATTTTGCAGATTAGAAACAGAGACAGAAACAAGTAAATAGCTTACCAAAATGTGGCTATATAAATGTCTCCAATCAACATCTGTCTGACTCTAGAGCTGTGATTTCAACCACAACTGAATATTTGTGTCTTTATAGCTTCCCAAGTGTTATAATAAGTATACACCTAATATATCGGGATAAATGTCACTTTACTAAAGGAATCCTATTTTCTTATTGCTTTACACTGAAACATCAGAAATGCTATCTTTTTGTCACATAAACAAAGAAGTAGTCTTAGTCTTTCTCCAATTAGTAGTAGTTAAAGTGATCAATAAAACAAGCCTGTAACATAATTCCCATTTCTGTAAATATTTGAATGAAATTAATAATTGCAGTGAGTTTTTCTCATTTTGGAGGGGAAATTTCTTAAATATTCTCAGATAAAAAGTTAAAATTGGCCTAGGGCACATGCCATTGTTCCAGTGATATCCTCTGTGCAACTTTGTTCTTTTATTACTATTTCTAGTATCTTGTTTTTACTTTTCTCAGTACTCTATACTATTTCCTTACTCATTTTTTCAATTCTTAACTTTTCTTTGTATTTCTATTAATAAAACAAAGAGACAAAAAGAAGGCAGTGTGTTTTGAGGAGCAGTAAGTAGAGAAAATTGAGCAATAATATTTTCTGTGTGTAGAGTGCATTTCTTCCAGGTATATCTTTGTTGGCTTATCTCTAGTTTATCTCTAATTAGGACCCCTTTTTTAGATTTTATCTTATTTTTTCATTTATTTGAGAGAGAGCGAGCAAGCACATGTGAGCATAAGTGAGGGGAGGGGGAGAGGAAGAGGGTGGGGGAGAGAATCTCAAGCAGATTCTGCCCTGAGAGCGGAGCCCCACACCCAGTCCATCTCATGACCCTGAGATCTTGACCTGAGCTGAAAGTAAGAGTCCCATGCTTAGCCCTCTTAACTGACTGAGCCACCCAGATGCCCCAGGATCCCTTTTTGAGATAAGGAGAAGGGAAATAGACACGCAGATATTGAGCAGCATGCCCTAGTTGATTGGTTGTAAAACCAAAACCAGATTTCAGTTATCTCTCAGATACTTCAAGGTTTCTCTGCAAAATATCTTGCACCAAGAGAGACTTGAAGAGAAAAGAGAATGGGAGAATCAACACAGCAGAGCATTAGTGCACAGACACAGCACGGGTTAGGGAGGGAGGAACTACAGCATTAAGGGCCAGCTGTATTTCTGCAGCTGTCGTGTGCTATCTATGCTTCCTTCACAATATATTCATCTGCTATATCATGAATTTTAAAGTTATGATAGAAATTATAATAAATAGAAGAAATGGTACATAATGAGAGACTTATGGTGCCAAATCTTAAAAAAACAAAAACAAAAACAGGAGAAATATCATGTTCATAGAGAAATGTAACTTGTAAGTGATAAAGAATGTACTAGAAGGAGAGAAGTGGTAGGTTGGGAAGTCTCACAGAGAAAATGAAAATAAAGGGGAGAGAATTTAAAATGACTACAAGTGAAAGAAGAGGAAAGGGAGGAATTCCAAGAAAACATGAACTTTGAAAGGGACAAGTCAAATAAACATATTAATAGAAATAATTGATACTGTCTTAAATGTTGGTTTAAAATATGGTAGAGATTTAAGATAAGGGGGGAAATGCTGTAAACTCCAAGAAAGTAAGCATTTTAGTCACAAAAGAGCATCAGAATGATGGAGGGCAAGGAAAAAGAAAAAATAGAAATCATGATAGTAATGTGGTAGATGAACAAAACCAGGAAATCCAAATTTGATATATAGTCTTTCATGAATATTTTATGAGAACTTACAAACCCAAAGTATTGTGCTAAGTGAACTGTGGGATATAAACGTAAGTTTAAATTAATGTTTCTGCTTTCAAGTAGCTTGCACAGTTTCTGAAAAGTCAATATACACTGTGGCAAACATTAATCACAAAATAAGGTTGTATATAGGGGCGCCTGGGTGGCTCAGTCAGTTAAGCATCTGCCTTTAGCTCAGGTCATGATCCCGGAGTCCTGGGATCAAGCCCCACATTGGGCTCTTTGCTCAGTGGGGAGCCTGCTTCCCCCTCTCCTGCTCCCCCTGCCTGTGCTGTCTCTCTCTCTCACTATCTCTCTTTCTCTGTGTCAAATAAATAAATAAAATCTCTAAAAAAATACGGTTGTATATAAATAAGTACCAAATGATTTAAACACATCATTTGTGTCTAAACATGTAATTAAAAGGTAGATAAATCTCTGGGGATACATCCTCCTCCAGCCCCTCCATGCCCCCAACCATACACAGTCCCACTTGCCCACCACCTGCCTCTCCTTCTGCTTTCTTTGTCTCAGAGAACCTGCTAGCCTTCACCCCATTCCCAGTCTGAAACCTGTGTGTCATCTCAGGTGCTGCAAATCATCAGACTATGTTGCCTCACCTCCTAAATCCACCCCCCTCCCATCTGCTTCTTCATCTCCATTCCTGGCACTGCTTTCCTTGAGGCTGTCCCATTTCTCTTTGCCATGGACCATTTCACAGTCTTTTCCCGAAAGTCTCCTGCCAGAGCACTATTTTTAAAATGCCAACCTGGTCCTATTGTACCCCTGGTCAAACTTCTTCAGTGATTCCCTTTTGCCTACAGGGGGAAAAATATCTACACAAAACATGTGTACACTGACGGATTTTCAAGATTTTGCCATTTGTTTGTCCTAACAACCCTCCCCTAAGCCCCCAGTACCTGTCTCGCGCATTCCTGTTTTCCACCTTAGCGATATTTCGCTATTTGCAGTCCCTGGGTTACTATTGACTATTCATGGCTATTCTTGCCTCTCGGTCTTGTCACATGCTGTACCCTTGTCCTGGAATGCTCTCCCCTCTTGCTCTGTCCTTCTTGAGAAAGGCAGCTCCAGCAGTGATACAAACTGAGAATCCTCCTCAATGCCCTCATTGCATAATGGATACCTCGGCCTGCGTTATAGTATGTCTTCCATTTTGCTTTCATCATTCCCTCCCCGCCAGATGTAAAGGCCTTAAGAACATAGTGCCAGTCACACAGTAGATAGCTGGTAGCTATGCTGAATGAATGACTGATGATTTCCCATGGCAGAAGGGTGGGGGGAACTTAATCTAGACCTCGGAGGAAAGAAGATGATGAAAGGAAAGAACTTCCAGTAGAGTGACAAGTGTGGCAAAGGGACAGAACAAGAACGCTGGTGTAAGAGGAGAGTGTCTCTTTTTTTCCTTCCATGGTACATTTTTATACCCAGCTTGGTACCGATAATGAATGTGAATACCCATTATAAGCTTCATGGCAACCATTAGAAATACTCCATATCATCCCCACTGTTACAGATGAGCAGAGACTTAATGAAAGAGGTTAAGCAATTTGCCCAATCACATAGCCTGTAAAGGGAGTAAGAGGATTATCTGACTCCCAAGCCCATCGAGGATATCGTTTCTTCAATGGTATTTGTATCAGGTCTTTAAAAGCTTACGTACAGTTTGCCTTACTCCATTGTTTCTGGGTCTTCGATTACAAAAGTCCAAGTTGAGATGAGGCCTCCCTCTGCCTGGATTGCAGGGTAACCATGACCCATGGTGGACAGATAGTAGGAGCAAGCCAGACTTTGGTTGTCTAAGCTGCTGAGATTTAGGGACTTTTGCCACAGCATAGCCTCAGCCGCCCTGACTTCTCTCGCATATCCGAAAAAACTCCCCAAGTGATTCTGTCATGCTACCCCTGGCCCACTTCGTCATCTGTAAAGTGAACAAGGCTCTTAAAAGAGTTTTAAATGTTATCTGTGGATCGGCTGCCGCAAATTCACCTGAGCTACTTGTTTAAAAATCACAAGCTCTGGCTGTGAAGCCCAAGACGGTGCACGCTTACCAGACTCCTCCTGATTCTGAAGCAGTTAATCCACAGACTGCATTTTGATCACCCTCTAATGCATTCTCAGGTTGCAGAACCAGGTGAACTCCATTGTGTGCACAGGGGGGTGAAGATGGTGCATCTTCATTGCTAATTAGTTGCAGAGGTTAAATGAAAAGAAGGAGTTAAACATTCTCCAGTAATTGGCATAGTGGCTCCACCAGTTGCCTTTCCCTGCTATGGGCTAAAAACCAACAAGAAATGCTAGTTATTTTTCCTTGACTTTGTAAGTTGAGCTCCTCCTTACTCTTTATCTTCCGACAGGAGAATATTTCCAATCATTTTAAGCCTTGCAATTAATACGGATTGAGTCTTGAGAAATCACTGCAGCAGAAGGGGTAGGTGTATCACAAACCATGCAAAGCCCTTTACAGGCTCTGTCAAATAATAATAGTGTTTTTCTTGTAGCACCCAGATTTAAAATGCATGATTTTCCTCCTTTCTTAATTGCTCTGCTTTCCCTTTAGAAAATCAATTGCAGTGAGTGAGGCCTATGATTGGTCCTGCTTTTCTCAAGCTGTGCTGAGAGATCATATCCACATGCGTACTAATCCATCAGCCAAATTGCTCCCTAATATCAGAGTGTCATTAAAAAATGGAGGGAAGGGGTGAAAAAAACTATATTTTACAGCCAATTTTTATTTCAATTCCATCTGGAGGTATAATTTAAAAGAGAACCAAGGTGATTTTTAAATATAATCAGCCACACTTCCCAAGACAATTTGACAGTCGGAATTTGTGGGGGAGAAGCCATTATCCAAATGGCCTAGTCATAGCTTCATTTGCCGTCCTACCTCTGCAGCAAGTACCCTGGCTGCACTTGGTTGAGATGGTTAAGACAAGATATGACTGTGTTATTGTTAAATGGGGCCTGGGGAAGTATGAAAGTGTCAGCTGTGAGGAAGTAACCAATGCAGGAGAAGTTTCAGCTCCAGTTCTTGTTTACTGGCAAGAGAGATGAGAGCTCCGGGAAAACTGGAGAGACATTCCCCCACTGGGGTGAGGGTTAAGATATCCGGTGCCAGCAAGTAGGAAAGAAAAAAGAAAAGGCAAAGAAAAGAGGTTCCTATCCTGAAGAATTTTATGTTTAGGATAGCTATTAAGACTTTTATATAGGGATCAAGACATATAAATAGAAACAACTGTAGGAAGAACACAGAAAAACCGTGAGAAGAAAACAGTTATTCAACAAATATTACTGAGTGCTTGCTACGTGCCTGGTGCTGCTTTAAGTGCTGGGAATAGAGCCATAAACAACAAAATATATGCTTTCGTGGCATTTTTGCTTGGATTGAAGCCTGGCTCTACCACATACTAGCAATGTGATCATTGATCCCTACTTGAACATGGAATTACAATACCCACCTCAAAGAATGTTGGTGTGGACTAAATAAGATAAGTCATGTGGAACACCAAGTATTGTATCTGGTGTGTAGTAGGCATTCATAGATGTTATTTTCCCATCCTTTTACTTATTCATAAGTCAGAAAAGCAGATTTGTCAATTTACTTGTTAGATGTCTTCGTCTTTTAAATAAGTTCTTCTATCAGTAAAGTTTATGATTAGCAGTGTAGATGAAGTTCATACAGTTAGGACACCTCTACCCCAACCATTCTCCACTTTAAATATGAAGCAAATACATGTTTCCATTGACCAGAACGGGTCAGACAAGCAAACGGGCAGTGAAGGTGAGGACCTATGATTGAAAATGCTCCCACATCATCCTGGGGTCAGTCAAGTTCAATGACCCGAATTAAGGGTCAGAGAGTAGTTTTCTTGCTACCAAAAAAAAAAAAAAAAAAAAGCTACAGACAACTGTCTGTGGTAGCATTCATGGGAGGTAGGCACTTCCCAACCTCCCCACCAGAACCTGACTCAAGCTACTGGATCCAGCTAGATGATTGGATTTGCACTGTCCTGGTAAGACAGGACCCCAGGCTGCCAAGATAAGACATTCCAGATGGGAAGCTAGGGACTTACTGGAGGCAACTGTAAAGCTTCTAGATGAGGAATAAAGACTACAGAAAGAATAAACACAAAAATAAAACAACTACCACTCAATCTCAACATGCAAGAAGATAATTAAGAAAGACTGAGAATAGTCAAACTATGGAAAGAGGCCAGATGTCCATCGAGAGATAAATGAATAAAGAAGATGTGGGGTGGAATACTCGGCCATCAAAAAAATGAAATCTTGCCTTTTGCAACAATGTGGATAAAACTAGAGGATATTATGCTAAGCGAAATAAGTCAATCTGAGAAAGACAATTATCATATGATCTCACTCATTTGTGCAATTTAAGAAACAAAACAGGATCATAGGGGAAGGGAGAGAAAAATAAAACAAGACAAAATCAGAGAGGGAGACAAACCATGAGAGACTCTTAATCTCAGGAAACAAACTGAGGGTTGCTGGAGGGGGTTGGGTGTAGGGATGGGGTAATTGGGTGATGGACACTAAGGAGGGCATGTGATGTAATGAGCACTGGGTATTATATAAGACTGATGAGGGGCGCCTGGGTGGCTCAGTCGGTTAAGTGTCTGCCTTCAGCTCAGGTCATGATCCCAGGGTCCTGGGATCGAGTCCCGAGTCAGGCTCCCTACTCAGTGGGGAGCCTGCTTCTCCCTCTGCCTGCCGCTCCCCCCATGCTTGTGCTCGCTCTCCCACTCTCCCTCTCTCTGACAAATAAATAAAATCTTAAAAAGACGATAAATCACTAAACTTTACCTCTAAAACTAATAATACACTATATGTTAATTAACTGAATTTAAATTAAAAAAAGAAAGAAAAGCTTAATAATAATAAAAAAGAAAGACTGAGAATGGAATCAACACAGTGATGAAAGCACTCCAAATAGAATGAAAACAATAGGGGAATCAGGGCAAGTTTGAGGGTCTTGAGATACAGATTGTAGAACTTGTTGAAAAGCTGTAATAATTAAAAGTTTAATAATTTTGCAAGAAGTGATTTTTAAAAGGTGGCCATGATTGAGGGACAAAATAAAGAGCCCAGAAACATATGTGCCTGCATTTGTAAAAATTTGACATAGCAACAGGAATTGGTGGGGAGAAGATGGACCATCCAATTTAAAAAGCCAGGGCATTTTGGCTCCCCATTTAAGAAAAATAAGGTATCAGTTTCCTATACAAATAAATCAAGGCCCCACACTTGAAAATTTTTAAACTTTAGAAAAAAATATGGAAGTATGTAATACAGGAAGAATTTCTCATACAAGGTAGTAAAAACAAACAAAAAACATAACAAAGAATTTAAAAATAACTGCAGTAAAATCTTGTCATCCAAAAATAGAATAAAGCAAATTCCAGAGATCAGCCAAAGATTAAGAAAAATATTTGCAAATATTTCACTCACAAAGATATAATTATGAATCTAAAAATAACCACAAATTTGTGAAAAAGAGAAGCAAACAAGCAACAGAAAAATGGTAAGAGGCTATAAATAAGGTAGTTTGCAGGAGAGAAACAATTATGTTCAATAACCACGAAAAAATACTTCAGTGGTATTCAAGCAAATACAAATTAAATTAAGAAGAACTTTTTTATACCATCAGATTGTCAAATAAATTAGCCCAATATACTAATGGTTGGTAAAAAAGGAACTTTCTCACATTGTTGGTATTGATGTAAACCGATACAACCATCTTGGATAGCAATTGGGCAGTACCCACTACAATTAGAATCCACCCCTTCCATTCAGAAATTTCACTACCACTTTTATACTCTAGCTTAGAAAATTTCTTTCCTATATCCACATAAAGTCAGGTAGAAAGATGTTCATAGCCTTATAATAATGAAAAATTGAAGGGAAAGAGCCTTCAGTAGAAAAATGGACAAATGAATTGTAATACATACATAAAAAGAAATGCCATGTTCATTTAAAATGAATTAACAATAGGTCTACATGTATCAATATGAATGCATTCTTGAAATATATGACTAAAATGATAGAGTAAAAAGGCATTCTTCACATGAGTGAAAAAACAAGTTGAAAAATAATATATGCAGTAAACCTTATTTGATTGTAAAACCATATGTTGGAGCGCCTGGGTGGCTCAGTCGTTAAGCATCTGCCTTCGGCTCAGGTCATGATCCCAGGGTTCTGGGATCGAGTCCCACATCAGGCTCCTTGCTCGGTGGGAAGGCTGCTTCTCCCTCTCCCACTCCCCCTGCTTGTGTTTCCACTCTCGCTGTGTCTCTCTCTGTCAAATAAATTTTAAAAAAAGTCTTTAAAACCATATGTTGTTTATTAATGATATTTAGTGAAAAGAAGGGGTATGTGCACCCCAATGTTCATAGCAGCAATGTCCACAATAGCCAAACTAGAAGGAGCTAAGATGCCCTTCAATAGATGAATGGATAAAGAAGATGCGGTTCATATATACTATGGAATATTACTCAGCCATCAGAAAGGATGAATACCCACCATTTGCATCGACATAGATGGAACTGGAGGGAATTATGCTAAGTGAAATAAGTCAAGCAGAGAAAGACAATTATCATATGGTTTCACTGCTATGTGGAACATAAGGAATAGGGCAGAGGACCACAGAGGAAGGGAGGGAAAACTGAATGGGAAGAAATCAGAGGGGGAGACAAACCATGAGAGACTCTGGACTCTGGGAACCAAACTGAGGGTTGCAGAAGGGAGGGGGGGTGGAGGAATGGGGTAACCGGATGATGGGTATTAAGGAGGGCATGTTCTGCATGGAGCACTGGGTGTTATGCACAAACAATGAATCATGGAACACTACATCTAAAACTAATGATGTAATGTATGGGGATTAACATAACAATAAAAAAATTAAAAAAAAACTAATGATGTACTATATGCTGGCTAAATGAACATAATAAAAAAAATAAAGAAAAAAAGGATAGATTGCTAGAAGATTTCTAATACATTTTTCTTCGTCAGGAAACAGAAATTTCCTCTCCATATTGATAATCAGTCTGCACTTAATAGCTTCATCTCTCTGGTGCTATTGGAGAATCTTCGTACAATAGAAAAGGTGGAGGTGGCCCTAAATGAGCCAGGGAGGCATGGTGTACACACACAGAGCGGGAAACCCTGGTTAAGTGACATTACACCTCATGCTATGTAATGGGATTTACAACATCTGTATTCTGCACAACTGCCTCTGTCTGGCTGCATGTGGTTTGTTTGCTGAAAATTACCCATGTAATTTTTGGAAATGGTAGGGAATATATAAATTTTTGAACAGAAAATTTTGTTCTTTTATTTTGAGGTATTTTTATTGGAGGAAGCCCTCTCAACTCCCCGTACCCTTTGTTTCATGTAGTATTTTGGGACTGAATCATGATTTTAAAAAATCTTTTTTGTAAGATCGGTCTTAGACTTTTGAATCTTTTTTTCCTTTCTATATTTTCCATCACAATAAACAAAAAAGAAGTAGACATTATTGTGTTGCTCTAATTCAGCTCAAGAACTCATGTACCAAAGTGCTTTGCTATTTCTAGAACAAAATGTTATTCAAATTATTACTTGTTATGGTTGCAGAGTTCATTTTAATAAGGACATCAGCGACTTCCACTAGACTTGGGAAGAATTGAAAGAGAGGGGAAAACAATTCACCCACAGTCTAACTGACTTGACAATGGGCCTTCTTTTATTGTTGCTTTATCATTGTTTGCCTGTGGTAGTAGGAGTGGTGGTGGTGATGGCTGGTGGTGGTAATGGTGGAGCGGCTCCATTTTAGGAGCAGGGGGATTGCTAAGAAGGTAGAGAGAGGGAAGAGAAAAACATTAAAGGGATCAACAGGAGACAAAGATGATATAGCTAGAGATAACGGGTCAGTCTCTGGATTTCTACTGACAGAATAAAGGAATTTTCCCCCTACTGCAGAGCTGGTTCTGTGAATCAGATATCCAGGACACACTTCCAGTGACAGCACAGACAACTTACGAGTTTTCTTCTTCATCAGAAGAACCTGTTCACCAAAAATTACTCACCCTAATATTAGTTTTTTTGAATATGTATGAATAATAGAAAACAATGAAATGTTTTCCTGTATCTTTTGTTACTTCTTCTTAATAAGAATGTTCACAGATCTTTGGTTTTAAAAAGTAATTCTATATATTTTAATATTAGATTCTTTTTTTTTTTTGAGATTTTATTTATTTATTTGACAGAGAGAGACACAGTGAGAGAGGGAACACAAGGAGGGGGAAAGGGAGAAGCAGGCTTCCGGCTGAGCAGGGAGCCAGATGCGGGGCTCAAGCCCAGGACCCTGGGATCAGGACCTGAGCCGAAGGCAGATGCTTAACAACTGAGCTACCCAGGCGCCCCTTAATATTAGATTCTTAAAAGAAAATGCTTGACACTGTATCTGTATTAACCTTCTGTTGTTAAATGCCTGAAGGGTGTTGATGGGAAAGAACACTTTCCTGCCCATGACTCCAAGCCTGACCAAGAAAGATCACATAATAGAAAACAGGAATTGGAAGGAGATATTCCTAGGATGGTGGACCCATCAATAGGAAATCTGCGTAATTTATCAATGAGGGACACTTGAGAATGAAAAGGGTTGCTAATCAGAAAGACAACAGGTGGAAACCAGCACTATCCCAAGAAAACTGAGACAGATTGCCATCCTACCCACCCAGCCCTAGCCCTCTGGATAATTCTGTATTCCTCTTTTTCTAGACTTTAAGCTTTCATTAAGTTATGAAAAATGGGGCATTTCCCACAGATTCTGGGAAGGCAGCTCTTAGGAACAATGCAGATATGATGCCTTAGCCAGTTGCAGTTATAACCTCCTGGGACTCATATGCAAAAATATAAAATGTGCATGAATGTTTGGGGGAAGCTGCATAGATAAGACGTAAATTTGAACCTTAACACTGAAGGATGGGCAGCTTTTCAAAATACGTTCTGAGAACCCCTCTCAAAATCAATAAAAATAGTTCAACACCCCGACATCTAATAGTAAAACTTACGAGTCTCATAGACAAAGAGAAAATCCTGAAAGCAGCTCGGGAGAAGAGATATGTAACCTACAAGGGTAGAAACATTAGATTGGCAACAGACCTATCCACAGAGACCTGGCAGGCCAGAAAGGACTGGCAGGATATATTCAGAGCACTAAATGAGAAAAATATGCAGCCAAGAATACTCTATCCAGCTAGGCTGTCATTGAAAATTGAAGGAGAGATAAAAAGCTCCCAGGACAAACAAAAACTAAAGGAATTTGCAAACACAAAACCAGCCCTACAAGAAATCTTGAAAGGGGTCCTCTAAGCAAAGAGAGAGCCTAAAAGCAACATAGACCAGAAAGGAACACAGACAATATACGGTAACACTCACCTTACAGGCAATACAATGGCACTAAATTCCTATCTTTCAGTAGTTACCCTGAATGTAAATGGGCTAAATGCCCCAATCAAAAGACATAGGCTATCAGACTGGATTAAAAACGAAGACCCATCGATATGCTGTCTGCAAGAGACTCATTTTAGAACCAAAGACACCCCCAGATTGAAAGTGAGGGGGTGGAAAACCATTTACTATGCTAATGGACACCAAAAGAAAGCTGGGGTGGCAATCCTTAGATCAGACAAATTAGATTTTAAACCAAAGACTGTAATAAGAGATGAGGAAGGACACTATATCCTACTTAAAGGGTCTATCCAACAAGAAGATCTAACAATTGTAAATATCTATGCCCCTAACATGGGAGCAGCCAATTATATAAGGCAATTAATAACAAAAGCAAAGAAACACATTGACAACAATACAATAATAGTGGGGGACTTTAACACCCCCCTCACTGAAATGGACAGATCGTCTAAGCAAAAGATCAACAAGGAAATAAAGACTTTAAATGACACACTGGACCAAATGGACTTCACAGACATATTCAGAACATTCCATCCCAAAGCAATGGAATACACATTCTTCTCTAGTCCCCATGGAACATTCTCCAGAATAGATCACATCCTAGGTCATAAATCAGGTCTCAACCAGTACCAAAAGATTGGGATCATTCCCTGCCTATTTTCAGACCATAATGCTTTGAAACTAGAACTCAATCACAAGAGGAAAGTCAGAAAGAACTCAAATACATGGAGGCTAAAGAGCATCCTACTGAAGAATGAATGGGTCAACCAGGAAATTAAAAAAGAATTAAAAAAATACATGGAAACCAATGAAAATGAAAACACAACTATTCAAAATCTTTGGGATGCAGCAAAGGCAGTCCTAAGAGGAAAGTATATAGCAATACAAGCCTTTCTCAAGAAACAAGAAAGGTCTCAAGTACACAACCTAACCCTCCACCTAAAGGAGCTGGAGAAAGAACAGCCCATAAAGCCTAAACCCAGCAGGAGAAGAGAAATAATAAAGATCAGAGCAGAAATCAATGAAATAGAAACTAAAAGAACAGCAGAACAGATCAATGAAACTAGGAGCTGGTTCTTTGAAAGAATTAACAAGATTGATAAACCCCTGGCCAGACTTATCAAAAAGAAAAGAGAAATGCCCCAAATCAACAAAATCATGAATGAAAGAGGAGAGATCACAAGCAACACCAAAGAAATACAAACAATTATAAGAACATATTATGAGCAACTCTATGCCAGCAAATTCGATAACCTGGAAGAAATGGATGCATTCCTAGAGATGTATCAACTACCAAAACTGAACCAGGAAGAAATAGAAAACCTGAACAGACCTATAACCACTAAGGAAATTGAAGCAGTCATCAAAAATCTCCCAAAAAGCAAGAGCCCAGGGCCAGATGGCTTCCCAGGGGAATTCTACCAAACATTTCAAGAAGAATTAATACCTATTCTTCTGAAACTGTTCCAAAAACTAGAAATGGAAGGAAAACTTCCCAACTCATTTTATGAGGCCAGCATTACCTTGATCCCAAAACCAGACAAAGACCCCATCAAAAAGGAGAATTACAGACCAATATCCCTGATGAACATGGATGCAAAAATTCTCACCAAAATACTAGCCAATGGGATCCAACAGTACATTAAAAGGATTATTCACCACGACCAAGTGGGATTTATCCCTGGGCTGCAAGGTTGGTTCAACATCCACAAATCAATCAACGTGATACATTAACAAAAGAAAGAACAAGAATCATATGATCCTCTCAATAGATGCAGAAAAAGCTTTTGACAAAGTACAGCATCCTTTCTTGATCAGAACTCTTCAGAGTATAGGCATAGAGGGTACATACCTCAATATCATAAAAGCCATCTATGAAAAACCTACAGCGAATATCATTCTCAATGGGGAAAAACAGAGCTTTCCCCCTAAGGTCAGGAATGCGGCAGGGATGTCCACTATCACCACTGCTATTCAACATAGTATTGGAAGTCCTAGCCACAGCAATCAGACAACAAAAAGAAATCAAAGGCATCCAAATTGGCAAAGAAGAAGTCAAACTCTCACTCTTTGCAGATGTTATGATACTTTATGTGGAAAACCCAAAAGACTCCACCCCAAAACTGCTAGAACTCATACAGGAATTCAGTAAAGTGGCAGGATATAAAATCAATGCACAGAAGTCAGTGGCATTCCTATACACCAACAACAAGACAGAAGAAAGAGAAATTAAAGAGTCGATCCCATTTACAATTGCACCCAAAACCATAAGATACCTAGGAATAAATCTAACCAAAGAGACAAAGGATCTGTCCTCAGAAAACTATAAAATACTCATGAAAGAAATTGAGGAAGACACAAAGAAATGGAAAAATGTTCCATGCTCATGGATTGGAAGAACAAATATTGTGAAGATGTCAATGCTACCTAGAGCAATCTACACATTCAATGCAATCCCCATCAAAATACCATCCACTTTTTTCAAAGAAATGGAACAAATAATCCTAAAATTTGTATGGAACCAGAAAAGACCCCGAATAGCCAGAGGAATGTTGAAAAAGAAGGGCAAAGCTGGAGGCATCACAATTCCGGACTTCCAGCTCTATTACAAAGCTGTCATCATCAAGACAGTATGGTACTGGCACAAAAACAGACACATAGATCAAAGGAACAAAATAGAGAGCCCAAAAATGGACCCTCAACTCTATGCTCAACTCATCTTTGACAAAGCAGGAAAGAATGTCCAATGGAATAAAGACAGTCTCTTCAACAAATGGTGTTGGGAAAATTGGATAGCCACATGAAGAAGAATGAAACTGGACCATCTCCTTACACCATGCACAAAAATAGACTCCAAATGGTTGAAAGACCTCAATGTGAGACAGGAGTCCATCAAAATCCTAAAGGAGAACACGGGCAGCAACCTCTTCGACCTCAGCCGAAGCAACTTCTTCCTAGAAACATCGCCAAAGGCAAGGGAAGCAAGGGCAAGAATGAACTATTGGGACTTCATCAAGATAAAAAGCTTTTGCAAAGCAAAGGAAACAGTCCACAAAACCAAAAGACAACTGACAGAATGGGAGAAGATATTTGCAAATGACATATCAGATAAAGGGCTAGTATCCAAAATCTATAAAGAACTCATCAAACTCAACACCCAAAGAACAAAGAATCCAATCAAGAAATGGGCAGAAGACATGAACAGACATGTTTCCAAAGAAGACATCCAAATGGCCAACAGACACATGAAAAAGTGCTCAATATCGCTCGGCATCAGGGAAATCCAAATCAAAACCTCAATGAGATACCACCTCACACCAGTCAGAACGGCTAAAATTAACAAGTCAGGAAACGACAGATGTTGGCGGGGATGCGGAGAAAGGGAACCCTCCTACACTGTTGGTGGGAATGCAAGCTGGTGCAGCCACTCTGGAAAACAGTATGGAGGTTCCTCAAAAAGTTGAAAATAGAACTACCCTATGATCCAGCAATTGCACTACTGGGTATTTACCCCAAAGATACAAAAGTAGGGATCCGAAGGGGTACGTGCACCCCGATGTTTATAGCAGCAATGTCCACAATAGCCAAACTGTGGAAAGAGCCAAGATGTCCATCGACAGATGAATGGATAAAGAAGATGTGGTATATATATACAATGGAATATTATGCAGCCATCAAAAGGAATGAGATCTTGCCATTTGCAACGACGTGGATGGAACTGGAGGGTATTATGTTGAGTGAAATAAGTCAAACAGAGAAAGAAAGACATGTATCATATGATCTCACTGATATGAGGAATTCTTAATTGCAGGAAACAAACTGAGGGTTGCTGGAGTGGGGGGTGGGGTGGGAGGGATGGGGTGACTGGGTGATAGACACTGGGGAGGGTATGTGCTCTGGTAAGCGCTGTGAATTGTGCAAGACTGTTGAATCTCAGATCTGTACCTCTGAAACAAATAATGCAATATATGTTAAGGAAAAAAAAAGAAGAAGAAGAAGAAGGTAGCGGGAGGGGAAGAATGAATCGGGGGAAATCGGAGGGGTAGACGAACCATGAGAGAGGATGGACTCTGAAAAACAAACTGAGGGTTCTAGAGGGGAGGGGGGTGGGAGGATGGGTTAGCCTGGTGGTGGGTATTGAGGAGGGCACATTCTGCATGGAGAACTGGGTGTTATGCACAAACAATGAATCATGGAACACTTCATCTAAAACTAATGATGTAATGTATGGGGATTAACATAAGAATAAAAAAAAATTAAAACTCAAAAAGAAAAAAACAAAAAAAAACAAAATACCATCCACTTTTTTCAAAGAAATGGAACAAATAATCCTAAAATTTGTATGGAACCAGAAAAGACCCCGCATAGCCAGAGGAATGTTGAAAAAGAAAAGCAAAGCTGGCGGCATCACAATTCCGGACTTCCAGCTCTATTACAAAGCTGTCATCATCAAGACAGTATGGTACTGGCACAAAAACAGATACATAGATCAATGGAACAGAATAGAGAGCCCAGAAATGGACCCTCAACTCTATGGTCAACTCATCTTTGACAAAGCAGGAAAGAATGTCCAATGGAAAAAAGACAGTCTCTTCAACAAATGGTGTTGGGAAAATTGGATAGCCACATGCAGAAGAATGAAACTGGACCATTTCCTTACACCACATACAAAAATAGACTCCAAATGGTTGAAAGACCTCAGTGTGAGACAGGAGTCCATCAAAATCCTAAAGGAGAACACAGGCAGCAACCTCTTTGACCTCAGCTGCAGCAACTTCTTCCTAGAAACATCGCCAAAGGCAAGGGAAGCAAGGGCAAGAATGAACTATTGGGACATCATCAAGATAAAAAGCTTTTGCAAAGCAAAGGAAACAGTCAACAAAACCAAAAGACAACCGACAGAATGGGAGAAGATATTTGCAAATGACATATCAGATAAAGGGCTAGTATCCAAAATCTATAAAGAACTCATCAAACTCAACATCCAAAGAACAAAGAATCCAATCAAGAAATGGGCAGAAGACATGAACAGACATGTTTCCAAAGAAGACATCCAAATGGCCAACAGACACATGAAAAAGTGCTCAATATCGCTCGGCATCAGGGAAATCCAAATCAAAACCTCAATGAGATACCACCTCACACCAGTCAGAACGGCTAAAATTAACAAGTCAGGAAACGACAGATGTTGGCGGGGATGCGGAGAAAGGGAACCCTCCTACACTGTTGGTGGGAATGCAAGCTGGTGCAGCCACTCTGGAAAACAGTATGGAGGTTCCTCAAAAAGTTGAAAATAGAGCTACCCTATGATCCAGCAATTGCACTACTGGGTATTTACCCCAAAGATACAAAAGTAGGGATCTGAAAGGGTACGTGCACCCCGATGTTTATGGCAGCAATGTCCACAATAGCCAAACTGTGGAAAGAGCCAAGATGTCCATCGACAGATGAATGGATAAAGAAGTGGTATATATATACAATGGAATATTATGCAGCCATCAAAAGGAATGAGATCTTGCCGTTTGCAACGACGTGGATGGAACTGGAGGGTATTATGTTGAGTGAAATAAGTCAAACAGTGAAAGACATGTATTATATGATCTCACTGATATGAGGAATTCTTAATCGCAGGAAACGAACTGAGGGTTGCTGGAGTAGGGGGTGGGGTGGGAGGGATGGGGTGACTGGGTGATAGACACTGGGGAGGGTATGTGCTCTGGTAAGCGCTGTGAGTTGTGCAAGACTGTTGAATCTCAGATCTGTACCTCTGAAACAAATAATGCAATATATGTTAAGAAAAAAAAAAAAAAAAGAAGAAGAACAAAATACGTTCTGAATCTGGGGATTGAATTTCGGTAGAACATTACCTGGAAGCAAGTGTCCGGTTTCCAAGTTGGACCCAGAGTTAAAGATAAAAGGTAAGGTCTGGAAGAAGAAGTAACCCAGTGCTTCTCAAACTTGAACCTCTATAAGAATCACCTGGGGAACCTGAAAATACTGATTCTGATTCAGTAAATCTGGGGAAGGGCCTGATTTCTGCATTGCTCACAAGCTCTGAGGTCATGCCGATGCTGCTGGTCCATGGACCACACTGGGGGTTGGGCAGAACAATTCAAACAAACGGCCGAAGTGTTGATTCTGGAATGGTAAAATAAGATTTTTTTGCAAGGCAGAGTATCAAGGTAGCATTTTTATTACCAGAGATTTTATTAAAATGCTAACAAAGGCCAAGCAGATAAGAGAATAAAGTGAAATGGTGCAGTGCTGTGCAGAACTGAAAAGCACAAGTCTGTCTTTAAAGGGTAAGCTCTCCTTGAGTTCGAAGAATTGTTGACATGGAAGAATATGATCCTAATATTACCAAACTCCTTAGTTTTTCAAGGAAAGCCAGAAATCCAGATTTTATTTTTAATATGAAATGTGTTGGTTTGTAGATCATGTTTCAAATGAAACCCACACGTATACATAACACCGTGAGTCAAATAAAATGTATGTTCTTGTTAGACTTGGTCGTCAGCTTGCTGCTTCGTCTCAATAGTCAAACTGGGTCAAAGGGTCCAAGAGTCCAGAGTATAGTTACAGGCAGTTAGAAGCTGTCACTTATGGGCATCTGGGGACTTACCAGTATGACTACTTGGCCGAACATTATGTATTAAAAGTTCAGAAAAAGGTTGCATGATGAGGAGCAGGGATCATAACCCAAACATCAAGAAGGCAATAAACTGTATAGAAATAGAGATGTGATGTCAGGAAGTATTGGGGTAAGTCGGGTAAGTCTTATTATAGTTAGACTGCAGGTGACCTCTAATGCAAGATGAGGATTTTAGATTATTTCCGATAAACAACTGAAAATCACTGACTTGATTTTAAGTCAGGGCTAGGCAGTTAAAGTATGAAAGTTGTTAGGGAAACTAATAATTTAATTCTTGAAATTTTGCTTTTTATTGCATTTTAAAAGTTGCCACTTCTGAGCAGACTATGATGTCTAGCTGAAATAGACCCATGTTGAGATGAAACAGGGGTTATGTTAGCTAGCACTGGATTTTCTATTTATTTTTCTGTTCTAAGCAGGCCCTTATAGGTTGATGCTCCAAGTTGTTGTAGGGTTACTAGTCCCTTAATCTGGCTTTATGCAAGGGAATGACAAAATCAAAGTGGCTCCTGGATGACGGTGTGGTGTGCAATAGGCTTGCCTGCAGTGGAGGAAGTGGGGTGGAGGTTGAGGGGCATATCTGAGAGAGAAAATGACAGGGATAGATAGAGGATTTGGTTGTGGCAAAAGAGCAAGGCTGTGAAGGGGTTCATTTATCTTTGAAATCTAGGTTCCTGCAAGTATGATAGAAAACAAAGTGGTAAGGAGGTTGGGTTATTCATGTGTTCTCACCAAGAGAAAATGCAGGCCTGGTCATTCTCATGCATTGGTATTTTATTTTATTTTTTTTTAAAGATTTTTTATTTATTTATTTGACAGAGAGAGAGACAGCGAGAGCAGGAACACAAGCAGGGGGAGTGGGAGAGGGAGAAGCAGGCTTCCTGCCGAGCAGGGAGCCCGATGTGGGACTCGATCCCAGGACCCTGGGATCATGACCTGAGCCGAAGGCAGACGCTTAATGACTGAGCCACCCAGGCGCCCCATGCATTGGTATTTTAAATTAAGCTAGTATTGTGGGGGGCGCCTGGGTCGCTCAGTTGGTTGAGCATCTGACCCTTGATTTCGGCTCAGGTAATGATTTCAGCGTCATGAGATTGAGCCCCACATTGGACTCTATACTCAGTGCAGAGTCTGTTTGAGATTGTCTCCTTCTCCCCTGCCCCTCCTCCTGCTCACACTCTCTCTGTCTCTAAAATAAATAAATAAAATCTTTTTTAAAAAATTAATTAATTAAGTTAGTATTCACAAATTCTCTCCAGAGCAAATTAGGAAGTTTTAGTCAAGGCCCAGCTTTGTTTCACTGTTTTATTTTCAAGGTTATAGAGGCAGACTTTCTATAAAACTATTAACATCCAAACATCTTTATTCTTTCTCCTTTGAAGAGAGAACATGGTGAAGGTGCAACGTAATCCTAGTTTATTAAGGATTTCTTAGACCCTCCCACTGAAAGTGCAGGGACGCTAGGTGACCAAACACCAAGCTCCGAGGATTCACCCTGACGTGGGAGAATCGGGGGGGCAGCAGAACTAGAAATGTTATTGCCCTGGGAAAACCATAAATAAAATACCTCATTAAACTCAGACAGCAGTTTTTATAAATTTTTCACATGCAACTCAGAATTTGCAGAGATTAAGCCCTGTGAGAGCAAAACAAAGCCATGTAATAGATGCTAACTTTTGTCAATCACTTAATACATTCCAGGTGATTCCATTTCAAAATCTTTTATATAAGCCAAATATAATAATACATTTCAACCATTTTTTATTGAAGTATAATTGATATCCAACATTCTCTTAGTTTCAGGTATAATTAAACACGATTCCACATTTGTATACATTGTGAAATGGTCACCGCAGTAAGTCTAGTTACCATCTGCAACCAAAGTTACCTTTTTTTTTTTTTTTTATGATAGGAACTTTTAAGATTTTCTTTCTTAGCATCTTGTTGTACATACATCCCCATGACTTCTTTATTCTATAACTGGAATTTTATACCTTTTGATTCTCTTCAACTCATTTTGTCTACCTTCCTCAACTCCTTCCCCTCCAGCAACCACCAATCTATTCTCTTTATCTATGAGTTTGGCTTGGTCTGATTTTGTTTGCTCATGGGTCTATTAGATTCCATATATAAGTAAAATCATGTGGTATTTGTCTTTCCCCGTGTAACTTATTTCACTTAGCTTAATACCCTTGAGGGCCATGCATGTTGCCACAAAGGGCAACATTTTATTATTTTTTTATGGCTGAGAGATTCCAACGAATGTGTGTGTGTGACATCTCCTTCTATCTCTCTCTCTCTCTCTATATATATATTACATATATACACCACAGCTTCTTTATCCATTCATCCATCAATGGACACTTAAATTGTTTCATACCTTGGCTATTGTTAAGTAATGCTGCAATGAACATAGGGGTGTGTGTATCTTTTCAAATTAGTGTTTTCATATTCTTCAGATAAGTACCCGGTAATGGAATTACTGAGTCATATGGTAGTTCTGTTTTTAATTTTTTGAAGGACCTCCACGCTGTTTTCCTTTGTGCCTACACCAATTTACATTCCCACCAACAATGAATGAGGGTTCCCCTTTTCTCCACATCCTTGTCAGCACTTCTTATTTCTTTCCTTTTCATAGCCATTCTAACAGGTGTGGATTGATCTCAGTGTGGTTTTGATTTGCATTCCCCTGATGGTTAGAGATACTGAGCATCTTTCATGTGCCTGTTGACCATCTGTATGTCTTCTTTAGAAATGTCTATTCAGATCCTCTGCCTATTTTTTCATTATTGTTTTTGTTACTGAGTTTTATGGATTATTTTTATATTTTGGATATTAACTCCTTACCAAATATATAATTTGCAGATATTTTCTCTCATTCATTAGGTTGACTTTTATTTGATTTCCTTCTCTATGCATAAGCTCCACAGTTTGATGCAGTCACATTTGTTTATTTTTGCTTTTGTTGCTTTTGCCTTTTGAGTCAGATCCAAAAAAACGTATCACCAAGACCAGTGTCAAGGAGCTTACTATGTTCTCTTCTAGTTTATAAATTTCGGTCTTACATTCAAGTCTTTAATCCATTTTGAATTACTTTTTGTATCTGGTATAAGGCAGTGGTCTAGTTTCATTCTTTTGCATGTGGCCATCCAGTTTTCCAAATACTATTTATTGAAGGGCTTGTCCTTTCCCCATTGTATACTCTTGGTTCCTTTGTCATAAATTAATTGACCATATCTATGTGGGTTTATTTGTGAGCTCTCTATTCTGTCCCATTGATCTATTAATTTGTTTTTTTAATAACTATTTTTTCTATTTATTTGAAGGACAGTAAAAAAAATTGGTACACTTTGGAATCTGTTTTTAATGCCAATACCATTTTTGGTATTGTTTTGATTATTATAGATTTGTAATATGGTTTGAAATCAGGGAGTATGATGCCTCTAGCTTTGTTTTCTTTCTCAAGATTGCTTGGTTATTCATGCTTTTTGTGTTCCATACAAATTTTAGCATTGTTTGTTCAAATTCTGTGAAAAATGTCATTGAAATTTTGATAGGAATTTCATTGAATCTGTTGGATGCTTTGGGTAATATGGACATCTTAACAACATTAATTCTTTCAAACCATGAGCACAGAATATTTTTCCATTTGTTTGTGTCTTCTTCGATTTCTTTCATCAATGTCTTACAGTGTTTAATATACAGGTAGGTCTTTCACCTCCTGGTTGAATTTATTCCCAGGTATTTTATACTTTTTAATGCAGTTGTAAATGGGATTTTTTCTTAATTTCTTTTTCTGACAGTTCATTGTTACTGTATAAAATGCAACAGATTTTTGTATATTGATTTTGTATCCTGCAATTTTATTGAATTTGTTTATTAGCCCTAATAGTTTTTTGGTGGAGTCTTTAAGATTTTTCTCTATATAATGTTATGTCATCTGCAAATAGTGACAGTTTTACTTCTTCCTTCTAATTTGAAATTCTTTTATTTCTTTTTATTGCCTAATTATTCTGGCTAGAACTTCCAGTACTATGTTGAGTAGAAGTAGTGAGAATGGGTACACTTGTCTTGTTCCTGATCTTAAAGGAAAGGCTTTCAGCTTTTTACCATTGAGTATGATGATAGCTATGGGCTTGTTACATATGGCTTTTTTTATATTGAGGTACATTCCATCTATACTCACCTTGTTGAGAGTTTTTATCATAAATGGATGTTGAGTTTTGTCAGATGCTTTTTCTGCATCTACTGAGATGATCATATGAATTTTATCCTTCATTAATGTGGTGTATCACCTTGATAGATTTGTGGATGTTGAACCATTCTTGCATCCGTGGAATAAACCTCACTTGATCGTGATGAATGATCCTTTTAACGTACTGTTGAATTCAGTTAGCTAATATTTTGTTGAGGATTTTGCATCTATGTTCATTAGGGATATTGGCCTGTAATTTTTTTTTTCTTGTGTGTCCTTTTCTGGGTTTGGTATCAGGTTGATGCTGGCCTCATAAAATGAATTTGTGAGCATTCCCATCTCTTCAATTTTTGGACAAGTTTGAGAATGAGAAGTGTTAAATCTTTGAATGCTTTGGTAGAATTCTGTCTTGGAAGATTGTATTTGTCTAGGAATTTATCCATTTCTTCTAGTTTGTCCAATTTGTTGGTGTATAATTTTTCATAGTAGTCTTTTATGATTATTTGTATTTCTTTGGTGTCAAGTGTAACTTATCTGATTTCATTCTGATTTTATTTATTTAAGCCCTCTCTCTTTTTTTCTTAGAGAGAAGTCTAGCTAAAGGTTTTTCAATTTTGTTTATCTTTTCAAAGAACCAGATCTTGGTTTTATTGATCTTTTCTTTTTTTTTTTTTTTAAAGATTTTTTATTTATTTATTTGACAGAGAAAGACACAGCGAGAGAGGGAACACAAACGGGGAGTGGGAGAGGGAGAAGCAGACTCTCTGCTGAGCAGGGAGCCCGATGTGGGACTCGATCCCAGGACTCCAGGATCATGACCTGAGCCGAAGGCAGTCGCTTAACCAACTGAGCCACCCAGGCGCCCTTTATTGATCTTTTCTATTGTCTTTTTAGTCTCTATTTCATTTATTTCCACTCTGATCTTTATCTTCTTTTCCTTCTACTAACTTTGGACTTTATTGTTCTTTTCCTGGTTCCTTTGGGTGCAAGGTTAGTTTATTTGAGGTTTTTCTTGTTTCTTGAGGTGGTAGCCTGCCAACAACTATGTCTCCAATTGTTTCAGATATATAGGGCCTAGAGATGCTCCATGGTCAGCAGAGCCAGGCACTCAAGGGGCATCTCCTGTGTTGGCTCTACTTGCCTGCTGGCTTTGGCAGGTCTGTGAGTGTAGGGCATTCAGCTCCCCAGCTCTGGCAGGGATGCAGGGGCAGTATAAGAGTGGGGCACACCCACTATTGTTAGCAAGGTAAAGGAAGAATGCAAAAATGGCACCAACTAGCACCTCTATCCCTGGACAGAGTCCTAATAGGCTCTGCCCCTGTGTGAGATGCTTTTTAGATTAACAAATGACTCTTCTTCATGTATGGTCTAGGCAGTTTTCAAACTGCTGATTTTGTGCTGAGTCCCAGGGTGGATGAGTTTGTACATGAGCCCTTAAAGAGTAAAATCTCCATTCCCTACAGCCTCATGGTTCTCCTGAACCTAAGCCTCATTGGTTTTCAAAGTCAGACATTTCAGGAACTCTTCTCACTGGTGCAGATCCAAAGAGTTGAGGTGCCCAATGTGGGGCACAAACTCCTCACTCCTCAGGGAGAAACTCCATATTTTGAGATACCTCCCAGTTGTGGGTCACCATACCACACATAAGGTTTTTGGTGAAACCACATCTTTGTCTCTCTTACCTGCCTGGATGTGGCTCTTTTATCCCTTGTTATGAAGGAAACTGTTCAGCCAGTTCTTCAGAAGAAATTATCTCATGTGTAGCTGTAGATAATGTTACATCTGTGGGAGGAGGTGAGTTCAGTTCTGCCATCTTGAACCCCAAATCTCAACCATTTCTTAACAATGCCCTAAAACAGAAACACACAATTTTATACCTAGCAAAGCAACAGATTCTATTAGGAATTTCATTTCTGTTGGGTCTCCAACAGAAGAGACCCTTTGCTTTCTAAAAAGCAAAGCAGGAGGTTCTTAACCTCCAGGTCCATGTTACTTAGGAGCTGATTTAGACTCAACCATGTCACATAACTTGGCATGTCCTTCTTTCTCTGAAACAAAGCACAGCAAAAAGTTTTTTCTAGGTTGATTTCTCCCTTTTAGTAGGAAGGGAAGGCAGGTATACATTGGTGCCAACCAACAGGCACCAGGGAATGCAATTGAAAGTCACATATGCCTTGCCCCAGGGGAAAGGCAGTAACTTGACTACTTATGCACTCCAGAAGAACTGGAAGTTCTTTTTAGGCATTTTATAGGCATATAAAGGTGAACACAAGCATTCATACACACTGAAAGGAGAACAGAAAATTGACTATACACCGTTATTTGTTTTGAAGGAAATGTGAAAGAAACTTCATGAAGGAGGATTTTTTGTTTTGTTTTTGGTTGTTCATGTGTACTAAATTTTGGCCCTTAGAAGCCCTAAGAAATAACTATTTACTGCCCAACTCAAAGGTGTAGAGGCCTTCAAGTTTCTTCTTACTTTCTCGGTTATACAACTCCATTCAGCAAATGTGCTTGTGATTTATTTATTCTTTGGGGGGGGGGTTCCTTTTTTTAAATTTTAAGTTCAATTTATTAACAATATAGTGTATTATTAGTTTCAGAGGTAGAGTTCAGTGATTCATCAGTTGCATACAACACCCAGTGTTCATTCCATCACGTGCCCTCCTTCATGCCCACCACCCAGTTACCCCATCCCCTCCCCAACCTCCCCTCCAGCAAGCCTCAGTTTCTTTCCTATGCTTAAGAAGTCTCTTATGGTTTGTCTCCCTCTCTGGTTTCATCTTGTTTTATTCTTCCCAGGTTTTTTGTTTTGTTTTGTTTTGTTTTATTGCTAACCAGAATCATGCTGTATGTATTGTTCTTTGATGTGTTTTTTGGAGTTGTTCTCAGCCTAGCACACTCCTTTTATCCATTCTACATTCCATAGAAATAGTTAGATGTTTGGGTTGCTTCATTCTGCTGTTATAATTATTCCCACTTTTGTGCACAAACTTGAGCACAGGGGCTGAAATTTGAGGGGAAGAGTATCAATTTGAGCCCTTGGCAATCTGAGGTGAAGGCATGTTGACTTGGCATTTAGCAGATGGCAGGCCGTGCATGCTGACTTGGGCAGGAGGGTGGCTGGACTGTGAATTTGGGACCCACAGGCCAATGGCATCATGTGTAACAGGGACGTGTTGGTTTTGCTTTTACTTTCTGTTTTTCTGGGAAACTTGATCTCCCCCTCTATTCTAAATGAAAGCCTTGCTGGATAGAGTATTCTTGGCTATAGATTTTTTCCTTTTAGCAGTTGGAATTTATCATGCCACTTTCTTCTGGCCTGCAGAGTTTCTGCTGAAAAACCCACTGATAGCTGTATGGGTTTTCCCTTGTATGTACCTGCTTTCCTTTCTCTTGCTGCTTTAAAAATTCTCTCTTTATCACTACTTTTGGCCATCTTACTTACTTTGTGTCTTGGTGCAGACCTCTTGGGTTTGGTTGTGTTGTGCCTCCTGGATCTGGATTTCTCTTTTCTTCCCCAGATTCAGGAAGTTTTCAGCTATTATTTCTTCAGACAAATCTTCTGCCCCATTTTCTCGCTCTTCTGCTTCTAGGATCCCTATCATGCAACTGTTATGCCTGACAGTGTTGCTGAGTTCCCTGGGTCTATTTTCATTTTGCGTATTTTTCCCCCTCTCATCTGCTTGGCTTGATTGCTTTCCATGACTCTGTCCTCCAGGTGGCTGATCCTTTCTTCTACTTTCTCTTGCTTGCTATTTATTCCAGATAGTCTATTTTTATTTCCATTTAGTGAGTCCAATAGCTCTAATTGGTTCTTTTTTATGTCTTCTATCTCTTGGTGGAGGGTCTCATGGAGGTCCTGCAGTCCTTCCTCAATTCTAGCAAGTATCTTTATGAGCGTTACTTTAAAGTTCCTATCAGACATATTACTTACCTCCGTTTTGCTTAGGTCTCCTGCTCTGATTTTGTCCTGTTCTTTGATTTGGGACATATTCCTCTGTCTCCTCATTCTGTCTCTTGCGTTGTCTGTTTCTCTGTTAGGAAAGTCAGCTACGTCTCCTGCACTTGAAAGTAGTGGCTTTATGAAGAAGAGGTCCTGCAGTGCAATGTCTGTTCCCCAGAACCTGGTGCTTCAGGGGGTGTCTCCTATGTGTGTTGCTCCAGGGCTGTCCTCCCCTTGTGGCTGGGATGTGTTTGCCTTCAGTCCTGTTGTCTGCGACGGCGCTCTGCCTGTTGTGGGCAGAATCTGGTGCCCGTGGTGTTAGTGGGCTGCTCCGGGGCTGCCTTGGGCTTGAGTTGAGTCAGACCAGCCGTTTGCCAGAGAGGCAGTAGCACTGAACTGCAGACACTGTCCCTGTGTCGTCCCCAGAGAAGCTTCTGTTGGTGGGTGGGGCCTGCAGTCAGACCCACTGCTGGGGTCACAGTCAGACTGGTGTGTGGTCATCTTCCCTTCTCCCTGGGGCAAGACTCACTTTGGAGTGGTGCTGACCCTTGTCTGGGCTGCGCACACACTGCCAGGCTTGTGGCACCACTTTGACGGGATCTTGCCAAGAGTGATCGGAGGGGGTGGATCTGCTTCGCTGTGGCCTCTTGTCTATGCCGGGCTGTGGAGAGTCTGTTCTGCCAGTTTTCGGGCTGCTTTCTGGGTTATTTATGTGGGTGCTCTCTAGGCGGCCACGCGGGAAGAGGTGAGCCCAGGGACGTCCTACTCCGCCATCTTCCCAGCAGCCTCTGCTCAAATGTGGTTGTGATTTAAATGATGATTTTCCAGCCTTTTTATTTCACCTTGCATTTTTCCTTTGTTCTTTCCAGGAAGCAGAATGTGCCTACACACTCTTTGTCATTGCCACGTTTTGGATTACAGAAGCTTTGCCTCTGTCAGTCACAGCTTTACTGCCTGGTTTAATGTTTCCATTGTTTGGGATCATGACTTCTAAGAAGGTAAGTCCTCTTGCAAATGTTTGTCATAATTAGGTTCCCTATTTTGTACTGATACTCCCACTGAGAAAAGTTGTATTGAAAAGGAACAAGAGGGGCACCTGGGTGGCTCAGGCAGTTGAGGGACCAACTTTTTGATTTCATCTCAGGTCATGATCTTGGGGTTGTGAGATCTAGCCCCTTGTGAGGCTCCATGCTCAGTAGGGAGTCTGCTTTAGAGTCTCTCCCTTTGCCCCTCCTCCTGCTCTCTCTCTCTCTCTCAAAATAAATAAATAAATCTTTTTTTTTAAGGGAACAATAGTCCTGTTAAGAAATGCGTGTCCTGCCTTCCCAGGCTGATATCTATGCCTGGTGTCTCCTTCCCAACAAAAGGACCAACCCTTTTACATCCTGCATTAGCTTTTTCTTTTCAGCAGAATTTGGTCTCGCACAGTGTTAGAAAAGCAATTTCTGTTTTAATGAAGAAAAAGCTACCCTGTTTTCTTTTCCAGAAACCTGCCATTTCAAAAGATAAAGCCAAATTAACTTTCATGTGTATTTCTATTTTGTTCTTGCTGAGAGGAGTTTATTCATGCTGAGAGGTGTTTCTTACCTTTATACAATCTAAGGGTACCCGTCTGAAGAAAATGGATTCAGTTTCCCATTAAAAGCATGAAATGCATTGAAATCAGAATATCTATCTTCACGCAGCCTCCACACCCAGCACACAACTGCCTAAACGATAGCTGAAAGAGTCTCAGGAAAGATACCAAGTTCAAGATGCAGTCCCTGCAATTTGTCACCTTTGGACTTCTATCTTCTGCCAAAGTCCAGTATTGCTATTTTGAGGTTCATCTGTCTTATAATGTGGGTGGAGATTTTTCTTTTTAACTAACCCATGATACAGGGCTTTTTTGTTCTGCAGGAGAAGGTATTCTTTTCCTTCTCTTTATGTCATTCTTCCTCAGTTTGTAGTTCAAACCATCTTTTTGCATTTCAGATCCATTTTGCTCCTCTTTTCTTACTGCATTTTTCCTTCCCTCGTAATCCTGACTCTTTTCTTTCTAAGCACCACTGATTGGGAATAGAGGGCAGCCAGGGCTGACACTCTGCTGTCCCACAGAATCTGGGCTCTATAACTAAAGAAGTTTTCAAATGCTCCAACACACTACATGGCTCTTAGTAAAGGAAATTTTAAAAGAAGGGATGGGCAGGTTCTCAAAAATAATGTGTCAAGTTGTTAACCCCTGTTCTGCTGGCTTGGGTGGTTGTACCTCCAAAGACAATTAAGTTCAACAGTGACATATTTGTCTCTTATGATTTAATAATAATAAAATTGACCTTTTTTTTTTTAAAGATTTTATTTATTTATTTGACAGAGAGAGACACAGCGAGAGAGGGAACACAGGCAGGGGGAGTGGGAGAGGGAGAAGCAGGCTTCCCGCCGAGCAGGGCCCCGATTCGGGGCTCGATCCCAGGACCCTCGGATCATGACCTGAGCTGAAGGCAGACGCTTAACAACTGAGCCACCCAGGGTGCCCCTAAAATTGACTTTTTTTTTTATAGAAGCTGAGATAAAAGCAAGATTAACTGGAATTGGAGCATTTCTGTAGCAAACAGGCTAGAGGAAGACAGGAGAAAAAGGGTGCCTAGGAAAGCCTGGCTTTGTGAGAACTGCCAAAGAAATATCTTTGCCTCTTTACAGGATGTGGAGGCCCAACTAGAGGCAGCAAAATTCTAAGTACCGTCAGCAGTTGCATGACTCAGACCAAGAGTCCGTCATCCCCCAGAAGTGTCAGCCTCGGACTAATTTAATGGCCATAGAATCTCAGACTTGGAAGCACATTCTTCTGGTCGCTTCATGCTGGGGCAGATTCCTCCTCCCAATATTTCTTATAGATGAGATCACTCCCAAAATGATTAAAGGCTTCCTGTGTATGGGCCCAGAATATCCCACAAGGAAATACGTATCATTTTCGAAAACTTTGAATATTTAAGTCACTCACCTTTATTGAGCCCAAGTGTGAAACTCAGTCACTTTGACTCTAAATTTTTCTCTAAACATCTAAGATTACATACACACACACGCACACACGCACAATAACAACAACAAAAACCTCATCTTTTTTCCATATGACAATGTTGCTTGGATGTGAAAATAAATATCATTTCCTCCTTAAGTCTTATCTCCAGTCTTTATGGTTTCCAGACCTCAACTCCCTTCCTTAACCCCACCACCTCCACCTGCTTTGTCTCCACCATCTTCATTCCTCTTCCTGGAACTACCTCTAGTTTATCAGTGATACTTAGAGATTAAATAGTTAATAAATGCAATGTCTGTCATGTCGTAAGCACTCAATATATATTAGTTAATATTATTATTATTTGCACATTGGCAAGAGTGAATAGGTCACTCTAGAAACATTCTGACTGTTGCAAAGCTAAATGAGTCTATCTCCCCTCTGGTATCTCAGCCTAAATCCATTTTAAACTTTATGTGACTTCTTTCACCTTAAGCTTAACAGGAACTTACAACAAATCAAAGTCCTTAGGACTTTTAGTATAGAAAACTTTGCTTCAGTCTTGTGATCCTCTTTCCAGAAAGGGCAACTGATCTTTTACTAGGAAATATCTGATCAAAGCTACAGGGAAAATTCTAGAGATTTAGTCAGAAGACCTGAGCTTAGCACCTGATATTCACCACTAATTACTTGTATGATCCTGATCATGTCCCTTAGCAACTCTTTTTTTCTCATCTGTAAATAGGGAATGATAATGCCACAATATCCAGGGGTTATTATAATAATCAAATAAAATAATATATGTGAACAATGATACATACTAGGCATCAAGTATTCTTATGAGTTTTAATATCCACAGTTAAAGGGGTTAAACTATCATGCCAGCCTACTGAAGCATATTGGAATCTCAACTGTGCCATTGAGAATAATGTGTCTTTAATATCCTCATCTAAGTTCAGAGCTCCACACAGCCTTCTCTTTGGCCACCATAATTTTAACCTCACTTTATGTATTTATTAAGCCAATGCTAAATATCTATATGTTTTTGAGCACCTTGTTGTATTAAAGAATATCAAAAATTACTGAATTTCTCTCATATCTGTTGAATAAAATCTGAAATGCTAAATATTTAGTGTGCCCAATTAGATAGTCCAAATCAGATATCATTATTATTATTGTCATTGAAAATATGCTTATATATAAATTTTATACATATAAATGTGGAGGTACACATATGTATATGCAGATGTTAGTCATTTGATAAATATTTATGTGCTAAGACTCTGCTAGGCTCTTGGGAATATATCAATGAATAAATACAGACAAAAGTCCTTGTCTTCCTAGGAGAAAAGAGACAATAAACAACTTTAATGTATAAGTAAATTACAGTGAGTTAGGAGGTAATTGGTTGCAACAGGATAATGAAGATCAGGAGAGAGTTGCAGTTTTGTTTTTGTTTTTTTTTTTTAAGATTTTATTTATTTGCAAGAGAGAGAATGAGAGACAGCATGAGAGGGAGGAGGGTCAAAGGGAGAAGCAGGCCCCCTTGCTGAGCAGGGAGCCCGATGTGGGACTCGATCCCGGGACTCCAGGATCATGACCTGAGCTGAAGGCAGTCACCCAACCAACTGAGCCACCCAGGCGCCCCGTGAGTTGCAGTTTTAAATAGGATGATCAGAGTAGACCTCAGTGAGGTGTCAATACCTGAACAAAGACTTACAGGAAATGAGGGAGTTAGTCATGTGGCTATTTGGGGAACAACTGTTGCTGAGAGGCAAATACCCACCACAAATACTTCAAGGTAGGTATATGTCTGCAGTGTGACTAAAGCAAAATGAGTGAAGGGGAGAATCACAGAAGGTGATGTCAGGGAGATAATTTGTAGAGGGACTAGACCATCTAGGGCCAAAGTAGGCCACTGTAAAGTTTTAACTCTCAATGAAATGAGACCATCTAGAGAGTTTTGAGTAGAAGAGTGACATGATCAATTTGACTTTTATTTAAAAGGATAATTTGGACTGCTGTGTTGAGAAACAAGGCAGAAGGAAGGAAATGGGTAGCAGGTTATTGCAATAATCCAGGTGAGAGGCCATGGTAATTCAGACCAGGGATAGTAATAGGGATATTGAATATATTGTTAATGTACTTTTAAGATAAAACCAACAAAATTTCCTGCATGATTTTATATGGCGTATGATGGGGGCGGGGGGGAAGGATTCAAAGATGCCTCAGAACTTTTTGACCTGGCAGTTGGAAAAATGGAGTTGCCATCAATTGAAATGGGGAAAACTATAGGCAGAGTAGGCTTGTTGCAAAAGAGAGGCTGACACTGGGAGTACAAAGTTTGACACTAAGTTTGAAATAACTATTTGATATCTAAGTGAAGGTGTTGAGTAGGCAGTTAAATACAAATGAGTCCAGATTTCATGAGATAAAGCTGAGTGGAAATATAGGTTTGAGAATCATCAACATATAGATGGTATTGAAAGCCCTAAAACTTGATGGGGTGATTTAGAGAGTGAGTGAAGATTTAAAACAACAACAACCACAAAACAAAGAGTACAAAGAACTGAGCTCTGGAAAACTACAACATTCAGAGATTGGTGAGAAGAGAAAGTACTAGCAAAGAAGAAAGAAGGATAGGTTATTGAGGTAGAAGGAAGGCCAGGAGAGTGTGGGATCCTGGAATCCAAGTTTAGAAATGTTTTAAGGATGAGGCAATGATCAAATGTGTCAAATCTGCTAATAGATCAATTAATGTGAAAACTGAGAATCAAGCATTGGAATTAGCAACGAAGCATAAATAAATATTTTTTAAAACAACAAAATATATATGATATAATATAATTTTAATCAAAAGCATTATAACTGACTTTTCTAAAAAATCTCATTTAATTCACAAACTTGATGTGAAGTATTATTGAACTTTAATGGGTAAATATATTGACTTGTAGAAAGATTGTGAACTGGTACATTTTATAGCTAAGAGAGAACCCAGGTGCTCTGATTACAAAAGTGCATGTTTTTTGATGAAATCCCATTTTGAAACAGAAATATGACTACCTTGAGCTTAAAAATAGATTTCAAATTTCATTAGGAATTTTATTTGACATGCCTATTTTGCCTCAAAAATAGTTATAATTATCAGTGTCATTTACAAACCAGTAGCATTTTCTCTTGTTACCTCCTGTGTACATAGGCTATAAACAAACACATACGCTTGTGACTAATATGCTACAAATATACTAACTCTGATGGAACCCAAAGAATAGGTAATAGAATGAGAAACAAAGAATGTGAAAATTCCTCAAGTTTACAGTTGATTTCATTTAGACAGTTGGGCTGCAGGCCATTTTTTGTTTACTTAGTCTATTAAGAGATAGGCAAACTATGAATCTGAGGGCCAAATCTAGCCTGCTACCCAATTTTTAAAATAAAGTTTTATTGGAAACACACAAAGCCATGGTCATTCATTTACATAATGTCTTTGGCTACTTTTTTTGCTACAAAGACAAGTTGAATAGTTACAATAGAAACAGTAAGACAAAGTCTAAAACATTTATTATCTGACCTTTTACAAAGTCTGCCAACTGCTGACATAATCTAAAGAGATTACAACAAGAATATCTCATGGTCCTGGAATTCCTTCTATGTTTAATCACTTACTGATAATGGCTTGCTTCTATGCATTCCTTTCCTGTGTTTATTTTTTCATTGAATTCTCAGACTATTGGAATAGGGTACGTGGATCTTATTTTCATGAGCAAAACTGTAAAAGAGATAAGAGAAGAGGAAAACTCAAATGTCTATTCATTTTTCAATAATTAACTTGTGTATCAGGTCCTGTAAGAAAACTTACCCAATTCCCCTAGAAAAAAGTGGTCATTATTCTTTGAGCTTCAACTATAACTTGAAAAAATATTTCTCACACACTTATGATACCTTACTGCAGTCTTTGTTAACTTGTTTTTCACATATAATAACCTGTAAGCTCCTTGAGTCTGGGGACTTACTGATTCAGTATCTACTGAGTGCCAATATGTGCCAGGCTTGTGTTAAATCCATAAATACAGTGATCAGTAAAATACATCTCTGCCTTCAAAATATGTCTAATCTAATAATGGGGATAATTAAGTAAATAAATGATCACTATATAGATGAAGATGTGCTCTCACAAAAGGAAGTAACATCCAACCAAGTTGAGGATAGTCAAGGAAGGCATCTTAGAAGAATTGGCATCTGAGTTCATCCATGAAGGAAGATTATGGATAACCAAAGTAAGAGAAGAGGGTCATTCCAGGTTAAATGACTGGCAAGTGTTGAAGCATTTCTGTGACTGGAGTATTTCACACGTAGGGAGAAGTTGGCAGAGTACTGAAAGTCTAAGCTGGAAAGGTGAGATGGGGCTAAATGATGAAGAGTCTTATAAGACATGTTGGGAAGATTGGATTTGGTCTTAAAAGACATGGAGTCCAGTGAAGAGTACAGGAAGCACAATGATGTGATTAGATTCACACTTTAGAAAAGGAGCTGTGACAATGGTAAGGGGTGGATTAGAAAGAGACAGATCAAACAGCAACCATTTGAGAAGCAGTAAGGAGCTTAATTAAGATGGTAATGTTTGAATAGAGCAAAGTGGACAATTTCAAATATATAGGGGAATGGGACGCCTGGGTGGCTCAGTCAGTTTAGCCTCTGCCTTGGGCTCAGCTCATGAGCCCGGGGTCCTGGGATCAAGTCCCCCATCGGGCTCCTTGCTCAGCGGGGAGCCTGCTTCTCCCTCTGCCTGCCGCTCCCCCTGCTTGTGCTCTGTCTCTCTCTGACAAATAAATAAAAAATCTTTAAAAATAAAATAAAATAAAATATATGGGGGAACTAGAGATAATAGGACTTCATGACTAACACACATACTGGAAGTGAAAAAGGAATCATAACTGACTCTTAGCCTTCTAACTTGGGCAACTAAGTAGATGGAAGTTACATTTGCCACAAAAAGGGATATGCTGAATTTTTAGATGTTTGTGGGAAATTCAAATGGAAATGTCAGCTGGATACACCAGGCTTATCTGTTTGGATACAAAGATTATAGTGTCTTCAGCATTCATTCAACAAATATGTATTGAATGTCACTGTGTGCTGAACATTATTTTAGTCACATAGAGTTAGAAATTGAATCTGTAAGATTCAAACTTCAGGTGTACAAAACAAGAAGATTGGAGACAAAACCCTGTAGAATACCAACATTTAAGAAAAAGGAAGAGCAAAAGTAATTTTCAATGTAGGCCAAGAAGAAAAATTCAGAGAGTCAGAGATAGACCCAGGGAGGAAAAAAAAAAAATGGTTCGTAAGTCTGTAAACACTAGTAAATTAATAATTTGAAATAATACTTATACTGAGAGTAATGACTGAGAGAATTAGGAAGATAGAAGTTTGGAAACAGGGGCTCCTGGGTGGCTCAGTCGTTAAGCGTCTGCCTTCGGCTCAGGTCATGATCCCAGGGTCCTGGGATCAAGCCCTGCATCGGGCTCCCTCCTCGGCGGGAAGCCTGCTTCTCCCTCTCCCTCTCCCCCTGCTTGTATTCCCTCTCTCACTGTGTCTCTCTCTGTCAAATAAATAAATAAAATCTTTAAAAAAAAAAAAAAAGTTTGGGAACAGAGTGTAGACAATTCATGATTGTGATCACTCTACTGATTTAGGAGCTCAGAGACCGTAGCTTATTCATTGACTCCCTTCCTCCTTCTCTCATTCATGTAATATTATTTACTGAGCTCCTGTTCTGTACCAGGACTGTACTAGGTGCCAAATATGCAATGACTAGCAAAACAGATTCCTGGTCCTCTTAGAATGTATAGT
The DNA here is from genome assembly GCF_002201575.2 of Neomonachus schauinslandi. Classification (NCBI taxonomy): domain Eukaryota; kingdom Metazoa; phylum Chordata; class Mammalia; order Carnivora; family Phocidae; genus Neomonachus; species Neomonachus schauinslandi. Next base: position 78,312,640 of record NC_058414.1, on the reverse strand, counting down.
ATATTACAGAAGAATGCAACAAGCAGGTAAACACTACTTACATAATATAATATGCTATGAAGGAAACAACCAGGGCTCTGTAATACAGAAAAATAGTAGAAACTATTTAGAAAATCTGGATATTTGAGGGCGCCTGGGTGGCTCAGTCATTAAGCATCTGCCTTTGGCTCAGGTCCTGATCCCAGGGTCCTGGGATCGAGCCCCACATCCCGCTCTCTGCTCAGCGGGAAGCCTGCTTCTCCCTCTGCCTGCCGCTCCCCCTGCTTGTGCTCTCTCTCTATATATCCCTCTCTCTCTCTCTGACAAATAAATAAATAAAATCTTAAAAAAAGAAAGAGAAAGAAAATCTAGATATTTGAGGATTGAAGAGGTGTGAAGAGGGAAAAACATGTCAGACATTTATATTGCATTCCCTGTTCATGTAACAGTTGTGGTGCATGGTAAATACTTATTCATTGTTAGAGTAATTAATAAATGAGATAATAAGGAAACCAATAGAATTATTTTCTATTATGCAATTACTACAAAATGTAAAGAGTTAAATACAAACTGTGAAAAACATAATAAATCAACATAAAACATAATGAAGAAATTCACTTGTCCACTTTTAATTCCAAGGCTAATTTTTACTTTCTTTTTAAACCAAGCCAAGCTTAGTAAGTTATATTAAAAATGCTAATACAATTTAAATAGCAAAATTATCATGAGAACTGATTTTTCTATTCCTTTGTGGTTTCATAATTTTCCAACTCTCCCATTCCTTCTACCAGATATTGTTTTTTTTAAAGGGATGTTTCCTCTTATAATCCTCTCCTTTTAGAACAGCCTCATGACTCAGTTTAACCAAGCAGGTCCTAAAGTCAGGTCTCTTGAGTATCAGTCTTATGAAGCACTACACCTAAAAATTTAAAAATAAGGTTTCTGTGGTTAGATAAGTTTGAAAAATATGTTGTGTGTGGAATCCCACTCTGTGAGTGGCAATGCATGTTAATATTTAAAGGTTTTGAGTTAGACTTACAGGAAAGAAAATTCTAATATTTCAAAACTCTGTTTTCTAAACTAATTAGGCCACAGAATCTTTTTGTTGTTGTTGTTTGAGAAAAAGATTATGTGCCTAACATACTTAAGAGAATTCTCTGGTAAATAGGTTGACCCAAAGTGTCTGTATACTCTACTAATCTCTGAATGGTGTTAGCTAAAAATGGCTTAAGATGTTGGCTCCTATTCAAGGGTATTTATTTTATAGCAAATAATTTTGAAGGTAAAACCATTCGAAATATTTAGGAGTGACACTACAGTTTGGGCATAATGGATGGTAATGAAGACACTGGCGGGTTGGAGACTCAACTTGGACTTCCCCAAGTCACAGTCACTGCCATTCTACCGTAGCAGCATAAACCAGTTAACCCCAGTTTGGAGATGGAAAGATTAAGGCATTGAAGGCACTTGCCTGATGTTACACAGCTATTTCAAAACCCAGTATCTTGGGTACTCTTTTTTTGTATGTATTTTCCCTTAACACTCCCATTTCTGGGTAAGCATAGTTAAATTTGTATTGTCACATATCTACATTTTTCTTAATAGAAGGATTAAGTAGTTTGAAGGTCAAAGTTAAGAGTAGCAAAATAATGCTTTCTTGGGCAATATTATTTTTCCCCCACCAACATAAGTAATCATGGGTTTAATCATAAATTTCAGGTGGCATCTGCTTATTTCAAAGATTTTCACCTACTGCTAATTGGAGTCATCTGTTTAGCAACATCAATAGAAAAATGGAATTTGCACAGAAGGATTGCTCTGAGAATGGTGATGACGGTGGGTGTGAACCCAACATGGTAAGTACTGCATTTCCTGTTCCAGGTTTACTTTCCAAACAGATCATTTTTGTGTAGAGCAAATAACTAAAGAAGTAATGCACATCCAGGCAATCATTCATATCACAGTATAATTCATGCCTTTCCTCTGCAAATATGAAAGGGATATAAGGTGTACTGGAGTTGTAGGAAGAAACAACAACAACAACAACTTTCAGGTCTAATTACAGGGAGATTGGAATAAGTGCACACAACCCTCCTACCTTTCATGCACAGTAGGAGACAAAGTTGAGAGAAGCCTTGAACCCCAACAGACAAGACTGATAGACTTCTGAGTAGATTTCAGTCCTATTTTGTTTATTTGGCTGATTACACATTCAAGACTTGTTCAAGAGCATCCTTGATCATAGGGAGGATGTTAAGAACCAAAGACAAAGACATTACCGACAAAATACAAACGTGTGTAGAAACATTCCAAGGTGAACATTTTTCTTTTTATTTATTTATTTATTTTTAAAGATCTTGTTTATTTATTTGACAGAGAGAGACACAGCGAGAGAGGGACACAAGCAGGGGGAGTGGGAGAGGGAGAAGCTGGCTTTCCACCGAGCAAGGAGCCTGATGTGGGGCTCGATCCCAGGACCCTGGGACCATGACCTGAGCCGAAGACAGATGCTTAATGACTGAGCCACCCAGGCGCCCCAACATTTTTCTTTTTAAATGAACTGTTGCAAAGTGAAACAATCAATTAAGAAATTTCATCTGCAGAATGTGAAATCACTCAGTTGACTGATTTTCCCCACTGAAATAAATGCTTTTTTCCACTAAATTAATTGGCTATTTTAGTTTTAATTCTAGCTCTTGTTAAGGACATAGTTGTGAGGGGCGCCTGGGTGGCTCAGTCATTAAGTGTCTGCCATCGACTCAGGACCAAGCCCCCCATCGGGCTCCCTGTTCTGTGGGAAGCCTGCTTCTCCTTCTCCCATGCCCCCTGCTTGTGTTCCCTCTCTCACTGTGTCTCTCTCTGTCAAATAAATAAATCAAATCTTTAAAAAAAAAAAAAAGAACATAGATGTGAGCTAAAAAAAGAATATTTCCAGTGTCATAAACACTTACATGATAGAATTAAGCTCTAAAGTCTTAGGTGGTTCTTCCCTTCTCATTTTTCTTTGAAAATAAGACAATTTTATTGAATTATGTTGCATGATTCGTTCTAGAGTATATCCACATCTGTGTTTATCATTTATGAATCAAATAGGTTTGTTAAACACAAAAAATAACTCAGATGAGACAAATTTTTAAAATATTTGTTACTTAAAATGTTTATAACATGTGTGTATTAAGGGAATCTCACTCTTGAGATGAAATGGTATTCCATGCCTCTGGGGTGCTATAAATATGTGTATCTTTTCCTTGACCATCTGCTCACTGACCACAGGGGATGGGGTAGTGAACCACACAGTGTAGCAAGAGTCCTGTCCTTTATACCACCCAGTAGCTTTGCAATTTAAGGCATTTTCACCGCACAGAAGGTTTATCGGCTCACTATCTTTTTTTATAGGAAGATTTCATGTCTTGCCAATGCCTTAAATGAAAAGTATTTCTAATTTACTTTTTATTGAGAATGATTTCTTATTTAAACAGATATCTAAAGAGTTTTATTTTGTTTTACATGTAGAAATTGTTCACCCGATCTGAACTTGAAACTGTAGAATTTGTCTTGTAGATCTACTTTTAAAGAGAGTCATAAAATTTCATAAATGGCTCCATATGGAAAGATGTGCTTCTGAATGATTTTCTGGGATCCCCTACTCAAAAGAGATCATATTTCTTCCCCAAGTGTGATTTTGAAAGCTTCTAGATATGATTTAAAATCCTACAGTCTTAGGTGTGTTATTTTTAAGGGAGAAGAACTACTTTATTTATAAGAGAAGACAATGTAATATATCCAGTTCTTGACCACAGGCAGGAATGTCAAAACTCAGGAAAGCACAAATAATAAAATCTACAGAAAATTCTGAAACCTCATTTTAGCTAGTAATTTTAACCATTTCCTCCACCTACCATATATTGAACCAGAGTAGTCAACAGTAAAAAGTAGATTTATAAATATTAATTTCTCTCCTTGCCCTTGTGCCTCCTTGGCACACATACTAATAAAGAGAGATGTGACCTGGGCGCCTGGGTGGCTCAGTCGTTGAGCGTCTGCCTTCGGCTCAGGTCATGATCCCAGGGTCCTGGGATCGAGCCCCGCATCAGGCTCCCTGCTCGGTGGGAAGCCTGCTTCTCCCTCTCCCCTCCCCCTGCTTGTGTTCTCTCTCTCGCTGTATCTCTCTCTGTCAAATAAATAAATAAAATCTTAAAAAAAAAAAAAAGAGAGAGAGAGAGATGTGACCAAAAGACAAAAGAAAGAGTAAGGGATCCTAAATTGAAAAACTAATTGCATTTCATCTTACTGGTATTTCAAGGTAAGTGTCATCTGTAAAGGGCATTCAAATATTGGTATAATATTAGAAGCTGTTCTGTTTTAAGAGAAGACGTTTACGGTTCCAGGGAGACAAATCTCATAAGAACACCACTCTTCCATCTGCCATTCTGCTTCCTATCTGGTTATGACTGTCTTCAGGGTTCGCCATCGGAGGGGAACCCTAACTTAAGTGTGTTTTGAAAAAATTCCCAATTTACAAACAGCATTCTTTACAGTTAAATAATACAGAGCTAGTTAAGCCAGAGAGCGCAGCTCATCCAAAAGGCCCTCTCGTTTCAGGCTGACATTGGGGTTCATGAGCAGTACCGCCTTTTTATCGATGTGGCTTAGCAACACCTCCACGGCTGCCATGGTGATGCCCATCGTGGAGGCCGTGGCGCAGCAGATCATCAGCGCCGAAGCAGAGGTCGAGGCCACTCAGATGACTCATTTCAGTGGATCAGTCAACCATGGACTGGAAATTGATGGTATCACATGTTGATACAGCCGCAGTGGGGTCTAATCATTTGGGCAGTCGGCAGAAACTCAAGAATTCTGGCTTATATTTTATTAACTGCCCATACATGCATGATGTGAATTTAACTTTCTTCTTGCTGTATTTCCCAATAGTATACATTACCCAAATATTTTACCTTCAATTAATGGTCGAATCTACATTCTCTGGAAAAAGAGGAAGAATGCCCTTTCTAGCCTCTAGCCAGTCTGATGGAATTCTCTCTCTGTCTCTCTTAGTAGACCCCAGGTTACTCCTTCATACTGAATTGACATTCTTGCATAGTAGTGGGAATCTCTAATTCCTACATTCTATTTGGAAAGAGCATTACACTTGGCTGTGGTTATTTCTGGCTCTGATAAATTGCCCTGATGGAGTGGAAACGTTGGGGTGATATTTGTATTTATAAAATACTTTATTAAGATGAATGTTATGTCAGTACAGGTGAATTTGTTTTCAGTTTCTAGTAATGCTTCCATCTTAACACACACACACACACACACACACACACAGATAACCCTTTAAATTATTTTTCTTTTATTTAATGTTTTGCAGAAGGTGTTGAAACAAATGAGAGGAAAGAGAAAACAATACCAGTTCCAGGGTAAAGAATATTGACATTTTGATTAGGATTTTCTAAATTACATTTTAATAAAATTATAAACTGAGTCAATTTATTTTTCAGATACAGTAATGATGCAGGAAAAATTTCAAGCAAGACGGAGCTGGAAAAGGTATAGTAAATGTGATTCTTTCTAAATAATTATACATGAAATTATATTAGAGTTGCAGTTAGAGATGTATGCATTTTATTTTTATTTTTAGAGAGGGAGGGGGAGGGGCAGAGGGAGAGGGAGAGAGAGAATCCTAAGCAGGATCCAAGCTCAGTGCGGAGCCTGTTGTGGGGCTCAATCTCATGACCCTCAGATCATGACCTGAGCTGAAATCAAGAGTGTGATGCTTAACCGACCAAGCTACCCAGGCGCCCTGAGATGTATGCATTTTAAAATTTGTTACTTCCTTCCTTGTCTATAAATTACTTTGCTTACCTAAGTCAAAGCACAGTGTAATGGTTTGATAAGCCCTCATAGATAGACATAGACTAAAATCAACATTCTGATAGAAAACTTTTTAGGCTTTGAAAATTAGCATCATTATTTTCTTCTTTTACTGAGTTCATGGTGATGAGAGTTAGGATATGTAGTTTAAAGAAATATAATTCCAGTCTCAGAATATTGCTTCATTTTCTTAATAAAATCTTATTGGCCCGATAGCCTTATTTTTATTATGACTATTCTCATTTCTTTCAGGTTATAAACTTAGAGCAACTCGTATTCATGTAATTACAATCCAGTTATTGTTAGTGTCCCCACTAAAAAATTCAGTGCAGAATTTATGAATTGCTACTGTCAAATACAGATGGAGGAGTTGTTGTAGTCATTCTTGCAATTAAAAGAAGGAAGGAGACTTTTGTAAACTATCCCATATAATTCATTTTGCCAGAATAAATCAATATAAAAACTCTATACTAAGTTGTACTGGGAGCAATAGATCTTGAGACCACTGAAAAATAATCCTACATAGAAATAGTTTTTTCAGTAACCATAGCATTAAGAATAGGAGAGTGGGGCATATGTTCCTTCCTCAGGCTATAATGCATTTACATGCAACTCAGTAGGAGAAAGAAAACCCTCTTGTTATTTACAGAAATCTTTAAGGAAAGAGTGATTTCTCTGTAAAGAGAAAACAAATAACAAAGATAAGTTTTAAGCCATTAGCTACAGGGTTTTAAACATGAGAATTGAATATATATTGCTGAAAACATCATCTTTAGGAATAGAAGTAATTCTTTTAAAACAGAAAATCAGCAGCATACGAGGTATATTACAGAAGAATACATTAAAAATGAGCTTTAAAAATTATGAAAATTGGCAAGCATAAACAGAAAGAATATACTTGCACTCAGTAACTTTCTCATGGTCACATTTAGAAATCCAGTTTTCTGGCATGATGCCTAAATTTTGGGTCAAGCCCCTTCAAATCAATTTGACATCTAGCACTGTCCTTGGCATTATAGGAAGGTCCACTGTTGGAAAGACCTGCTCCTTACTGTAAGCAGCTCAGAGTCTAGTGGGGAAGATGGACTTTAAAAAAAAAATGTGTGACATAAATCCTACAACAAAAGCAGGCACAGAGGCTCAGTCTTCCAAAGGTGGAGCAATTAGGTCAATAAGGACGTATTGCAGGAGTGGGGTATGAGTAAAAGAGACTTGAGTCCAGGAGGAGACAGCATGTTCAGTCAGCAGAGCTCAGACTCCATGCATGCAGGGACCACGTCCACTTTGTTCACCATCTAATCCCCTGGCACACTTCATTGCCTAGCACAGGGTAGGTGTTCAGTAGATATCTATCTTAATTAATTAATGAGTGAAAAGATAAGAGGTAGTCTCATTAGAAAAAGTAATGAATCCAAAGACCCAAATATGTAGACAGCAGGGGTTTTTCAGGAAACATCTCCACTGCAGGTGCTAGGGATGAGTTGTGCTAAGTGAAACATCCAGATCCTTGAGCTGTGTTAAAAATAGTTGGTCATGCCATGCCAAAGATTTTAGAGTTTATCTTAGAGAAAATAGGAATCTTTGAAACTGGAGAGCAGCATGGTCAATTCTGCCCATTGAGAAACTTACTATGGCAACATTTTGAAGGCAGAGAGTGTAAACCTAACTGGACTATTTGATTAATCAGACTTTGAGGACAAAAGAGAGACAAGTATAGAAGAAAGCCCTGCTAGAGTAAACTAGGTAAAGGTAGGCTGTGAAGCCACTGATGGGAATGGGGAACAGAGAAGGAGGGATAAGTTTTCAGTGGGGGAAAGTAAGGTAATTTGGGTACATTTTAGGCAATGAAGATTGAGTTCTGAGTTTGGGAGAAGAGAGCAAGCAGGGCCTTTGAACAATGATTCTGTGGTCTTTCTAGAACTCAGTGTATAAAAATTCAGCTTTGTGTAAAAGAAAAATTAAAGGATAACCTTTTACTTTACAAAAGTGTTCATTATTAGAGATAACATGAAAGTATTACTTGCTTTTGGTGTCACATTAAAAAAGTGTTGCCAAGACCAATGTTAAGGAGTATTTGCCTATGTTTTCTTCTAGGAGCTTTACAGTTTGGGGTCTTATGTTTAAGTCTTTAATCCATTTTGAGTTAATTTTTGTGAGGAGTATTAGATAGGGGTCCAGTTTTATTCTTCTGCATGTGTTTATTGAGTTTTCCCAACACCATTTATTGAAGAGGTTATCCTTTCTTCACTGAGTATCTTGACTCCTTGTCACATGTTGGTTCACTGTAAATATGAGGATTTATTTCTGGGCTCTTGATTCTGTTCCATTGGTCTGTGTGTCTATTTTTATGCCAATTCCAGACTGTTTTGAATATATAGCTTAGTAATATAGTTTGAAACCAGGAAGTGTGATAACTTCAGCTTTGTTCTTCTTTCTCAGGATTGCTTTGGCTATTCATGGAGATTAATTTCATTTTTGGTGGAAAGAAAAGCGTTTGGAACTAAAATTTATCAGTCCTAAAATTCTTGTTAATAAAGATGCAAATTTCTGATATAGATGATAATGATGGTAATTTTGCCTTTGCTGCTGCTGCCAATGGTGCTGATTACGTGTTGGTTTTAAAGATGGTGGTTAGTCAGTAGGCCCTCAGATTCCAGAAACTGGTTAAAGAGTAGCCATATTCGAGTGCTGCATACCTAAAAATTGATGTTTTCCATGACTTGCCAAGTTCTCTTCTTATTATAGGCCATGACCCAAACATTAACAGAGCTCCCTACTTGTGTCCCCAATAAAAGTAGTGGGTAGGTACTTAGCCTGTAAATCCCGTATGAGTCCAAAAGTAGTTAAAATATTTTTTGAGAAGAAAAGGAACAAAAAGAATGGATTATCCTAAAGGGACATCAGCAGTACATGGACAAATATATTTGTCAGGTTCTAGTGGGGTGACTGAGACACCAGTCATCATCGCTCATATTATTTCCATAAGAAATGAGTTCCAGATATCTGAAAATCATTCTTTACATATGAAAGGAAGAATCAAGTTGCTAGATTTTTCCCTTCCTCACAAGTACTAGTATAATTCAAAGAGATTTCCCAGATTTTTATACTGGCTCAATTTCTAAACCTCCAGGCATCTTCAAATGAAAAGAATTGGAAAATCAGTTTGCTTTTAATGAAAGGTCTAAGTTCATTGTTTTCCATTCATCTTATATAATGTGTAATTCTCTAAAGGGAAAAATTCAAAGGAAAAATGTCCTTGAACAAATTAAATCTTGTTTTTTAATTAGGTGTTTAGTTTGGGGGTGAAAATCCTTATTGTTGAAAACCAAATTCTGTAAGAAAACACTGTTTAATGTTCTCCAAGAATTCAAAGAACCATATTAACAGTAATAAGCATAGCTCATAATATCATGGTCTAGGGGCATTAATTCTGCCAAGTTAGGGGATATCAATTTTAGAATATCTGGTGTCCAGATCAAACATTAACAAACGTTTGTTCTCCTTGGTTACTCTTCCATTCGATACTGGGTGGAATTGGATGGCAAAGCCAATTATTAGGGCTGTTCAGTCCTCACCTGACACAGCCTAGCTGTCTTATTTCACTCATCCAGCCAAATCCTGTAGTTTATAGAGAGATGATGATAGAGAAAGAGCAGCATCGAAGTGACGAGAGATAACAAGTGTTGGCAAGGATGTGGAGGAAGGGGAACCCCTGTGCACTGTTGGTGGGAATGTAAACTCCTGCAGCCACTACAGAAAACACTATAGAGGTTCATCAAAAAAATAAAAATGAAATTACCATATGATCCAGCAATCCCACTTCTGGGTATATATCCAAAGGAAATGAAAACAAGATCTCAGAGGGATATCTGCACTCCTATGTTCATTGCAGCATTATTCAGAATAGCCACAATATGGAAAAAGTGTCCACCAATGGACGAATGGATAAAGAAGAGGTGTTATGCATATACAGTGGACTATTATTCAGCCATAAGAAAGAAGGAAATCCTGCCATTTGCAACAACATGGATGAAATTTGAGGGCATTATGCTAAGTGAAATAAGGCAGACAGAAAAATAACAAATACTGTGTGGTATCACTTATAGGTGGAATCTAAAAAAAAAATAAAAAGTAAAACTCATAGAAACAAAGAGTAAAAAAGTGGTTGTCAAGAGCTGTGGGGTGGGGTGCAAACTTTTGGCTTATTCCCATGAATAAGGTCCAAGGATATAATGTAAAACATGGTGACTATACTTAACACTGTTGTATGGTTGAAATAGGGTAGGGTAGTGGTATTTGAATGTCTGACAAAAGAAGAGAAAGAAGAAAGAAAGAAAGAAAGAAAGAAAGAAAGAAAGAAAGAAAGAAAG